>NC_039358.1:116282125-116289748 GCF_003573695.1 Papaver somniferum
TTTTTTTTTTTTTTTTTTTTTTTTTTTTTTTTTTTTTTTTTTTTTTTTTATTTTTTTTTTTTTTTTTTTGCTAAAATAAAAAAAATTACAAGACAAAAATTTACATGGCCATGAGAGAAGGACTTTCAAAACTTGGATTTTCGCAACTTGTGATGTCTAGGTATCATGGATTCTAACAACTTATATCATTTGCTCTTATAACTTCAACTTTGATTTTTGAATTATTCTCTTCTATTGTTGCTTCTAAACCTAAAACGTCTTCACTTTCTTCATAGATTTTGATGTCGCTCCGCTTGTTGATGATGATAAGTTTCTACTGAGAGAGAGTCGCAATCCAGTAACTAAGACTACATTGTGAGGTTGCTTTGTCTTTCTGGCATTTCCTGACCTACTTGACTTTCCATCATGTATGGTTAGGTCCATCACGGTTACCCTCTAAAAAGAACAAGTTCTCTCCTGAATTTCAAATATCTGAATGTCTTTTTCTCTAATGTCTCAATAAGTTGTTATCTGTAGCATTCTAATTTCTATCTTTTCGGTGAGAAACAATATGTAAACTTAGCTAACCGGATACCATGTGACGCTAGAAGTTTCAAAAGTGCAACTAAAAATTTTCTCCCATACCCCCAAACTTAAATCTAACATTGTCCTCAATGTTTTAAAGATGAAAAAAAGCATGAACAAGGAGAAAATGTTACCATTTGAGCAAAAGAGATAAGGAAAGATATTACCGTGTTGCGTGAGATTGGGTTACCTCCCAAGAAGTGATAAGTTTAAAGTCTTCAGCCAGACATCAAATACCTCAAAAAGGATCTTTACCTTCCAAAGTCATATACCAATAGCCGAAAAAGTTGTGGGTCCATAATACCAAATAGAGCTAACATCAATATGAGACAACTGCACTGGTTCAGAAAAATGAACAGAAGGAGCACATCCTCATCTAAGGTTTCTTGCAAGACAACCGGATCTATCCAGAGCCTCCAGTTGGGCTTCATAAGAGTGTCTTGAAAAAAAGATTCATCCGAAAAACGGGTTTCTAATATATGGATTTCCTCCTGAACAGTATCAGGCGGATCAGGTTGTGGAGTCTGAATAGACTCAAGCGATACCTCAGATGCACTAGGCTTGAGTCCCAAGTTAGGGACTTCCAATGGGGATACTTGACGATCACAAGAATCATTACTACCCCCAAACTTAGGGTTTTCACTACTCTCAGACAAACCTTTAATTATTGCTTGGATTTCCGGATCTTCCCAGTCCTTAAAATGCTCAAGAGATTCTTCTAGTTCTGTACCCCCAAACTTAGAATTTTCGGTTCCTCTACATAGACTAGTCACAATGTTCCTAATTTCTAGACCATCGGGTTCTTGAAAAAGGTCAATTGCTTTCTCTAAGTTATAATCAGGTGGTTCATCCTCTACTTGCTTCATAGCTGCTATGGTCCACTCTAAAACTTCCTTATTTTCTTGAAGCATGGTCTCTGGCCTATTCTCCTGATCACTATCCAAATCGGAAGTTATAGGAAAAATCTCAGATGGGCCTACAAATGCATAATTGGGGTCCAACTTAGGAGAATGTTTAGGCTCTTCGAAATAAGGGCTTAAGGTAGATTCGGTAGCTAGTAATGGTTCAAACCTAGATTTCCATCTATCGGTATCTAACATAGGAATAGAATCCAACAGAGCATTTACTTGTTCAATGTTGCTATCATCGTCGAAATCCATGCTAAAACGGGCTAGAAAACTCTCTAATGGATCTTCCGACTCGGTGTTTGGTACAGACTTCGGAACTAAGGTTCCTATCATGTTGACCTCTTCAATGCACGTGTCATCTAGCTCAGAATGTAGCTTATCGACATTAAAAATATTCAACTCAATAGTCATATTACCAAAGGATAGATTCATAATACCATTTCGACAGTTTATGATCGCATTAGACGTGGCTAAAAACGGGCGACCTAACTGGTATTTGGTTCTCTGGGTCAGGGACAGGTTGGGTATCTAGGATAATAAAATCCACTGGATAAATAAACTTGTCAACCTCTATGAGAACATCCTCGATCACACCACGAGGAACTTTAACGGACCTATCAGCTAACTGAAGTGTTACCTGGGTAGGTTTCATCTCACCAAGTCCTAGCTTAAGGTACACATGGTACGGAAGTAAGTTCACACTGGCTCGTAAGTCAAGCAACGCTTTCTCAACACGGTATTTACCTATTATACAAGAAATGGTAGGGGACCCTGGGTCTTTATACTTAGGAGTAGTGGTATTCTGAATAATAGAACTCACATGACTAGCTATGAAGGCTTTCTTCTGGACACTGAGATTACGCTTTCGCGTACACAAGTCCTTAAGGAACTTGGCATAAGAGGGAATCTGCCTAATTGCATCTAATAATGGAAGGTTGATATTAACCTGCTTAAAAACCTCCAATATATCATTAAAGTTGGACTCCCTCTTAGTCGGAACTAGCAGTTGGGGAAACGGGGCTCTGGGAACAAAGCCGGGCTCATCATGACCCTTATTGGTCTCTTTGGAAACTCTATCAGTCTCCTCATTTTCTGGCTCAGCAGGGTGAACTATAGCATGTTCACTATCAGGCATGTAAACCTTGTTGTCAACTTTCTTTCCACTCCTCAGGGTTGTGACAGCATTCACATGATTGCACGATTTCTCTCCTCTAGGGTTAGGATCAGTATGACTAGGGAACCTTCCTTCTTCTCTCTCATTGATAAACTTAGCTATTTGGCCGACTTGAAGCTCTAATTTAGCAAAATACTGGGCACTATTCTTAAAATTCTGTTTGGTTTCCTCTTGAAAATTACCCTGGATTTTTACTAACATTTCCTGGCTTTGTGATAGCATCTCCTGGCTCTTCCTTAATATACTAAGGGTTTCCTCTAAGCTAGCTATTCTATTCTCAGATGGGTTTTGGGTCTGACCTGAAGAGTTCTTAGTATAACCAAAACCTGGGGGAGGCTGAGAATTACTAGACTGGCCTTGATTCTGGCCCTTAGACCAAGATAAATTAGGATGGTTTCTCCAACCAGGGTTGTAGGTCTCTGAGTAGGGGTCAAACTTCTGACGGTTTTCAAACCTAGCATTGTTATAGACAGCATGGACTTGTTCTTCACTAACCTGACCTTCCCAAAATGAGTTATCGGGATCTATTCCACAACTAGAGACTTGAGAGGTTCTATTAGGTTCAACAAGGGACCTATTTTTAGACTGGCCCATTTCCAAAGCTTCTAACCTTCTGGACAAAGCAGCAAACTTAGCATCTGACGCAAAACTCGTATCTACCATATTGGTGCTACTTCTATTGACCAAGAGTCTTTTAGGGTGTTCAACACAAGATTCCCGTTGTTGTCAGCGATAGCTCCTAAGAAGGTAAAAGCATCATCAGCATTTTTACTAGTGAAATCACCAGCGCACATAGACTCAACCATGGCTTTGGTCGAATAGTCTAAACCATCATAAATAATCTGTACGAGTTTCATATTATCAAATCCATGGTGAGGACACTGAGATAGGAGATCATTGAATCGCTCTAAAAACCTATAAAGAGACTCTCCCTCTTGTTGCACACTAGCACTAATTTTCTGCCTAACAACTGCAGTTTTATGCTTAGGGTAGAACTTCATATAGAAGGCAGCGATAAGTTCCTTCCATGTTTCTATGGATTCAGACGGTAGGTTGTTCAGCCAGGTCTTGGCTTTATCTCTCAAGGAAAAGGGAAACATCTTAAGTTTCAAGACTTCATCAGTAAGGTCTATTATTCTAATTGTCCCACATATTTCCTCAAAGTCCCTAATATGGAAATAAGGGTTCTCATCATCTTTTCCTAAGAATATAGGGATCATCTGAAGAATACTAGGTTTTATCTCAAAATTAGCCGTAGTGGCTGGCAATTTAATGCATGAAGCTCGGTTGGTCCTAGTTGGGAACATGTAATCTTTCAAAGTTGCCATCGTTGGAACAACTGGAGTACTAGGGGTACTTTTATCACTCAGAGATAAATTCTCAAAACTGAAGTTTCCAAAAACAGGGCTCTCCAAAGAAGAGTCTTCGAGCTCCCTGCTTAAATCAGAAGAAATACTAGGTTTTTCGCTAATCAATCGACCTAGAGTATCTCTTTTCCAAGCCCTATTAAAAAAATCGGGCATACACTAAAAATAATTCAAAAATAAATAAAAATCCTAACAGGAAGGTTCTATCAATCATACAGCAGGCTGACTCGACTTTACCACAGCAAACCTAAAGATTTCTAGCAAACAACAAGCATGAAGGCTCCACCTAGATTGTTTCTAGACCAGCTTCTAATCCTTCGAAAGGGAATTCGTTAAAATTTAAGCAAACCCCTCTGGAATAAATCCGAGTTAAAGAAAGTTGAATCGAGGCGAGGGAAGCTCAGTGGAGCTTTGATACCCAAAACCTCACCGATCCAATGCGGCGCAGTCACGCATTCAACTCGCAAAAACCGTCAAGAACTTCGAGGTGTGCTTAAAAGAGTAACCAATATTTTTCGAATGATTATCCTGTTAAGCTCGATACCCTATAGGTCTCTTTCTAGTCCAAATTTTAGGCTTAGGTTCGCTTTAGGTTTCGTTTTCCTAAGGCGGGTAAGAAGGGAGCGGTGATGAAATCCGAACCCTTATCTTGTTTAGGCCAGGCCTTGCCCTTTACTAGGAATATAAAAATAGTCTGGTTCTTCCTCAAACAATTATCACCTTAAGGAATACAGTAACCCGCTTGCAGGAGATTCGCGAGTGTTTCGATTGGACTTACCTCCCGTACCAGACGGGGGATGAACCATTGAATTCGACTCGGGCCACGACTCCTATGTCATGTACAAACCCGAGGGGCCGAGACGATATCGTAATCGCCGTCCTTCCCTGCACACAGTTTGTATTTAAGGGTACCCTTCTGTAGGGTATAAAAATAAAATAAAAATAAAGTCCCAAAGTTCACAGTCCAGAGTCCAAAAATAAAGTGAAAAAACAAAAATGAAAGCCTAAAAAAAAATAAAACAAAAAAATAAAACAAAAATCTCTCCTTTTTTTTTCTCTCTTTTACAAAATAAAGAAAATCTTCTTCTTTCGCTCCTTTAGCTTTAAGTAAATCACCACAAGCTTTGGAAAAATTGTCTTTCGCTCCAATCTTCAAAAATCTGCAAGGAAACAAAAAAACCCAAAATCGTAAAGAAAAACAAAAATAATAATAAAAATAAAATAAATCTAAAAAAAATGCTACCTAAACACAAAATCCGCGTCGGCGGCGCCAAAAATTTGATGGATTTCAAATAGTGATTGTAGTTGTAGTGGTAAAAAGGGGTCTTTTCAGACTTGTGAACAAAACAATTTTTCTAGATTTAAATTAAACAGACAAATAAATAAAATAGTTCAAACCTTTAGAGAAAATACCAAGACTAGGATTCCACCATTGACCAATTAAATAGTAAACTCTAAATAATATTCATGCAATTCTATCTTTAAAAAAAATTCTAATATTTGCCTCAAATATATTTTTGAAGTAATAATTGTAATCACAAAGTATAAAACATCAAAAGTTTTTAAAACCCAGCATGCTTCATCAAAATAATTCACAACTATTCAATAAAAACTAATATTTCAAATTCAATTCCATGCAAATAATCAAATAATAATATTGCAATAAATAATAAAATTAGAATTATACCAATCAATATGGATCAATGGCTTCCTCTATCGTCTCGGCTAATGGGTTTAGCTCCTCATCCCAAAAACATAATCATAAGATGTATCCATGGCTTAATAATGTGTTTTTATTGATGAAAATGGTGTAAAAAGAAGTTTGCAACGCTGTATAAATGTTACAGCGTCACTGTTACAATGGTATTGCAGCTTATAATCGACACAAGTGAACTGCAGTAGAAAAACGACACCTATTTCTCGCTGTAAGCACTGTTGAAGAACGACAGTTCAGAAGCGTCTGTTCTTCGTCTTCTTCTTCCTCCTCGAGCAGCAGCAGCAACAACAAAAAATTCTCTGTAACTTCTTTGTTTCCGGCTCTAAACTCCTCCTAACTCTCTGCTAAAACTTTCTAACCCCTCTAAGACTCGAAGCAATGCTTTATATAGCCAACAGAACCAAAATTCTCGTGCAAATCCGAGAGTATTTCTCTTTTTTTCTTCTCGATCAGTTGAGAGAATAATCTCTTTTATGTTGCTTTGTACGCGTCCTATGGCCAGTTATTACGCTCCAAAATTCTCTTAAGACTTGAACAAGACTAGGTGCATAGTTATCTAGCGTAAAAGTCTTCCACAAATCTCTCACAAATATTTGAAAGTGAACAACACAGTACTGTCTTGTTTGGACTTTGATCCATTCTCCCGGTCATTCCATCCCAATTGGTTGGGTTAAATTGCTTATACTGATCTTTTTATAGTCTAGGAAGTCCAGCCCAGTGAAAATCCGATGTTGAATTTCCTTAAAACTCGCTCAAATTCGAACCCCTAAAACTGTTCTTCTGCAGAGTTCTTTTCCCGCCAAAATCCAGTTTTGGAACTTTGAAGATGACCTCCCCCTATCCAGTTCCGGTGTCCCTTTAGTACATGCCCTGAAATGGGGTGCCCCTTATCCAAATTAGGGGTGCCTTTAGCAATTCTTCTGGGATATTTTTCGCACTTTTTCAGGGTTCCTCCGGGGTATTTCTGGGGTACTTCCGGTACACTTCTGGGGAGCTTCCGGTATGCTATCTACGGAGGTCCAAATGCCATATTTTTAGCCAATTTCGCCGCAAAACCTTATTTTTCCAAAAACACCTACAAATAAATAAAATAACCAAATAAGTACAAAATCGAGCACTAACACTATATACAATTGAGATATATTAGACACATAAACGCGTCTATCAAATACCCCCAAACTTATTATTTGCTAGTCCTCGAGCAAATCAAATAGAAAATAAAATGACTACACTTAGCACGTGCAGTAAGTCGTTAAACCACTAGGTGGCCCTAGTGGCGGAGTGTTGTCTCCGGAGGGTTTACCAGAGGTGTACCCACAAAACCTTTACTCCTAATTGGTCACAAGTATCCAAAGTGCTATGAGGACATACATATTCTCAACCTATCTCCAAGTAACTAGAATGCCAGAGAAATTAAAGGTGTCAGCTCTAAAGCTAACTGAAGAAAAGGGGAGACACATCCACACGACTGCTAGATAAAGAGATATCCGCTATACATCTAGATAAACATTGTAAGATGCGTCCGCTGCTTTACAGCTGGATAAGATTAGGAGAGATATAAAAATGAGAGGGACATCTGCTACACAGCTGGACTAATTACGTGTGATGAGTTAAACCAGTGCTAGAAAGATCTTGTGTCAGATTGAAAGCAGACTAACAAATCAACCAAAATGCATCTTTCTTCGACTCTCTCACAGTGCCCAGTAGAAACAACGCCTTCTTTGGTATTCAACTATTGATGATAAACTCTCGAACCTCATAGAACCTTGACAATTAACTCTTCTCTTCGATTTCTTGCTTGACTTATAAATTTCTTCTTCCCTATGGCCTTATTGAACAAAAAGAACGTAATGATGTTTCTTTCTTTTTTTCATTTTTTTTTCATTTTTTTTT
>NC_039358.1:116289813-116299779 GCF_003573695.1 Papaver somniferum
TTTTTTTTTTTTTTTTTTTTTTTTTTTGCTAAAATAAATAAAATTACAAGACAAAAATTTACATGGCCATGAGAGAAGGACTTTCAAAACTTGGATTTTCGCAACTTGTGATGTCTAGGTATCATGGATTCTAACAACTTATATCATTTGCTCTTATAACTTCAACTTTGATTTTTGAATTATTCTCTTCTATTGTTGCTTCTAAACCTAAAACGTCTTCACTTTCTTCATAGATTTTGATGTCGCTCCGCTTGTTGATGATGATAAGTTTCTACTGAGAGAGAGTCACGATCCAGTAACTAAGACTACATTGTGAGGTTGTTTTGTCTTTCTGGCATTTCCTGACCTACTTGACTTTCCATCATGTATGGTTAGGTCCATCACGGTTACCTCTAAAAAGAACAAGTTCTCTCCTGAATTTCAAATATATCAATGTCTTTTTCTCTAATGTCTCAATAAGTTGTTTTCTGTAGCATTCTAATTTCTATCTTTTCGGTGAGAAAAAATATGCAAACTTAGCTAACCGGATACCATGTGACGCTAGAAGTTTCAAAAGTGCAACTAAAAATTTTCTCCCATACCCCCAAACTTAAATATAACATTGTCCTCAATGTTCTAAAGATGAAAAAAAGCATGAACAAGGAGAAATTGTTACCATTTGAGCAAAAGAGATAAGGAAAGATATTACCGTGTTGCGTGAGATTGGGTTACCTCCCAAGAAGTGATAAGTTTAAAGTCTTCATCCAGACATCAAATACCTCAAAAAGGATCTTTACCTTCCAAAGTCATATACCAATAGCCGAAAAAGTTGTGGGTCCATAATACCAAATAGAGCTAACATCAATATGAGACAACTGCACTGGTTCAGAAAAATGAACAGAAGGAGCACATCCTCATCTAAGGTTTCTTGCAAGACAACCGGATCTATCCAGAGCCTCCAGTTGGGCTTCATAAGAGTGTCTTGAAAAATAGATTCATCCGAAAAACGGGTTTCTAATATATGGATTTCCTCCTGAACAGTATCAGGCGGATCAGGTTGTGGAGTCTGAATAGACTCAAGCGATACCTCAGATGCACTAGGCTTGAGTCCCAAGTTAGGGACTTCCAATGGGGATACTTGACGATCACAAGAATCATTACTACCCCCAAACTTAGGGTTTTCACTACTCTCAGACAAACCTTTAATTATTGCTTGGATTTCCGGATCTTCCCAGTCCTTAAAATGTTCAAGAGATTCTTCTAGTTCTGTACCCCCAAACTTAGAATTTTCGGTTCCTCTACATAGACTAGTCACAATGTTCCTAATTTCTAGACCATCGGGTTCTTGAAATAGGTCAATTGCTTTCTCTAAGTTATAATCAGGTGGTTCATCCTCTACTTGCTTCATAGCTGCTATGGTCCACTCTAAAACTTCCTTATTTTCTTGAAGCATGGTATCTGGCCTATTCTCCTGATCACTATCCAAATCGGAAGTTATAGGAAAAATCTCAGATGGGCCTACAAATGCATAATTGGGGTCCAACTTAGGAGGATCTTTAGGCTCTTCGAAATAAGGGCTTAAGGTAGATTCGGTAGCTAGTAATGGTTCAAACCTAGATTTCCATCTATCGGTATCTAACATAGGAATAGAATCCAACAGAGCATTTACTTGTTCAATGTTGCTATCATCGTCGAAATCCATGCTAAAACGGGCTAGAAAACTCTCTAATGGATCTTCCGACTCGGTGTTTGGTACAGACTTCGGAACTAAGGTTCCTATCATGTTGACCTCTTCAATGCACGTGTCATCTAGCTCAGAATGTAGCTTATTGACATTAAAAATATTCAACTCAATAGTCATATTACCAAAGGATAGATTCATAATACCATTTCGACAGTTTATGATCGCATTAGACGTGGCTAAAAACGGGCGACCTAACTGGTATTTGGTTCTCTGGGTCAGGGACAGGTTGGGTATCTAGGATAATAAAATCCACTGGATAAATAAACTTGTCAACCTCTATGAGAACATCCTCGATCACACCACGAGGAACTTTAACGGACCTATCAGCTAACTGAAGTGTTACCTGGGTAGGTTTCATCTCACCAAGTCCTAGCTTAAGGTACACATGGTACGGAAGTAAGTTCACACTGGCTCCTAAGTCAAGCAACGCTTTCTCAACACGGTATTTACCTATTATACAAGCAATGGTAGGGGACCCTGGGTCTTTATACTTAGGAGTAGTGGTATTCTGAATAATAGAACTCACATGACTAGCTATGAAGGCTTTCTTCTGGACACTGAGCTTACGCTTTCGCGTACACAAGTCCTTAAGGAACTTGGCATAAGAGGGAATCTGCCTAATTGCATCTAATAATGGAAGGTTGATATTAACCTGCTTAAAAACTTCCAATATATCATTAAAGTTGGAATCCCTCTTAGTCGGAACTAGCAGTTGGGGAAACGTGGCTCTGGGAACAAAGCCGGGCTCATCAGGACCCTTATTGGTCTCTTTGGAAACTCTATCAGTCTCCTCATTTTCTGGCTCAGCAGGGTGAACTATAGCATGTTCACTATCAGGCATGTAAACCTTGTTGTCAACTTTCTTTCCACTCCTCAGGGTTGTGACAGCATTCACATGATTGCACGATTTCTCTCCTCTAGGGTTAGGATCAGTATGACTAGGGAACCTTCCTTCTTCTCTCTCATTGATAAACTTAGCTATTTGGCCGACTTGAAGCTCTAATTTAGCAAAAGACTGGGCACTATTCTTAAAATTCTGTTTGGTTTCCTCTAGAAAATTACCCTGGCTTTTTACTAACATTTCCTGGCTTTGTGATAGCATCTCCTGGCTCTTCCTTAATATACTAAGGGTTTCCTCTAAACTAGCTATTCTATTCTCAGATGGGTTTTGGGTCTGACCTGAAGAGTTCTTAGTATAACCAAAACCTGGGGGAGGCTGAGAATTACTAGACTGGCCTTGATTCTGGCCCTTAGACCAAGAGAAATTAGGATGGTTTCTCCAACCTGGGTTGTAGGTCTCTGAGTAGGGGTCAAACTTCTGACGGTTTTCAAACCTAGCATTGTTATAGACAGCATGGGCTTGTTCTTCACTAACCTGACCTTCCCAAAATGAGTTATCGGGCTCTATTCCACAACTAGAGACTTGAGAGGTTCTATTAGGTTCAACAAGGGACCTATTTTTAGACTGGCCCATTTCCAAAGCTTCTAACCTTCTGGACAAAGCAGCAAACTTAGCATCTGACGCAAAACTCGTATCTACCATATTGGTGCTACTTCTATTGACCAAGAGTCTTTTAGGGGGTTCAACACAAGATTCCCACTGTTGGGATTTTTCAGCGATAGCTCCTAAGAAGGTAAAAGCATCATCAGCATTTTTACTAGTGAAATCACCAGCACACATAGACTCAACCATGGATTTGGTCGAATAGTCTAAACCATCATAAATAATCTGTACGAGTTTCATATTATCAAATCCATGGTGAGGACACTGAGATAGGAGATCATTGAATCGCTCTAAAAACCTATAAAGAGACTCTCCCTCTTGTTGCACACTAGCACTAATTTTCTGCCTAACAACTGCAGTTTTATGCTTAGGGTAGAACTTCATATAGAAGGCAGCGATAAGTTCCTACCATGTTTCTATGGATTCAGACGGTAGGTTTTTCAGCCAGGTCTTGGCTTTATCTCTCAAGGAAAAGGGAAACATCTTAAGTTTCAAGATTTCATCAGTAAGGTCTTTTATTCTAATTGTCCCACAGATTTTCTCAAAGTCCCTAATATGGAAATAAGGGTTCTCATCATCTTTTCCTAAGAATATAGGGATCATCTGAAGAATACTAGGTTTTATCTCAAAATTAGCCGTAGTGGCTGGCAATTTAATGCATGAAGCTCGGTTGGTCTTAGTTGGGAACATGTAATCTTTCAAAGTTGCCATCGTTGGCACAACTGGAGTACTAGGGGTACTTTTATCACTCAGAGATAAATTCTCAAAACTGAAGTTTCCAAAAACAGGGCTCTCCAAAGAAGAGTCTTCGAGCTCCCTGCTTAAATCAGAAGAAATACTAGGTTTTTCGCTAATCCATCGACCTATTAACAAAATCGGGCATACACTAAAAAGAATTCAAAAATAAATAAAAATCCTAACAGGAAGGTTCTAGCAATCACACAGCAGGCTGACTCGACTTTACCACAGCAAACCTAAAGATTTCTAGCAAACAACAAGCATGAAGGCTCCACTTAGATTGTTTCTAGACCAGCTTCTAACCCTTCGAAAGGGAATTCGTTACAATTTAAGCAAACCCCTCTGGAATAAATCCGAGTTAAAGCAAGTTGAATCGAGGCGAGGGAAGCTCAGTGGAGCTTTGATACCCAAAACCTCACCGATCCAATGCGGCGCAGTCACGCATTCAACTCGCAGAAACTGTCAAGAACTTCGAGGTGTGCTTAAAAGAGTAACCAATATTTTTCGAATGATTGTCCTGTTAAGCTCGATACCCTATAGGTCTCTTTCTAGTCCAAATTTTAGGCTTAGGTTCGCTTTAGGTTTCGTTTTCCTAAGGCGGGCAAGAAGGGAGCGGTGATGAAATCCGAACCCTTATCTTGTTTAGGCCAGGCCTTGCCCTTTACTAGGAATATAAAAACAGTCTGGTTCGTCTTCAAACAATTATCACTTTAAGGAATACAGTAACCCGCTTGCAGGAGATTCGCGAGTGTTTCGATTGGACTTACCTCCCGTACCAGACGGGGGATGAACCGTTTTAGTCGGCTCGAGCCACGACTCCTATGTCATGTACGAACCCGAGGGGCCGAGACGATATCTTAATCGCCGTCCTTCCGTGCACACAGTTTGTATTTAAGGGTACCCTTCTGTAGGGTATAAAAATAAAATAAAAATAAAGTCCCAAAGTTCACAGTCCAGAGTCCAAAAATAAAGTGCAAAACCAAAATGAAAGCCTAAAAAAAATAAAACAAAAATAAAACAAAAATCTCTCTTTTTTTTTTCTCTCTTTTACAAAATAAAGAAAATCTTCTTCTTTCCCTCCTTTAGCTTTAAGTAAATCACCACAAGCTTTGGCAAAATTGTCTTTCGCTCCAATCTTCAAAAATCTGCAAGGAAACAAAAAAACCCAAAATCGTAAAGAAGAACAAAAATAATAATAAAAATAAAAATAAAATAAATCTAAAAAAAATGCTACCTAAACACAAATCCGCGTCGGCGGCGCCAAAAATTTGATGGATTTCAAATAGTGATTGTAGTTGTAGTGGTAAAAAGGGGTCTTTTCAGACTTGTGAAGAAAACAATTTTTCTAGATTTAAATTAAACAGACAAATAAATAAAATAGTTCAAACCTTTAGAGAAAATACCAAGACTAGGATTCCACCATTGACCAATTAAATAGTAAACTCTAAATAATATTCATGCAATTCTATCTTTAAAATAATTCTAATATTTGCCTCAAATATATTTTTGAAGTAATAATTGTAATCACAAAGTATAAAACATCAAAAGTTTTTAAAACCCAGCATGCTTCATCAAAATAATTCACAACTATTCAATAAAAACTAATATTTCAAATTCAATTCCATGCAAATAATCAAATAATAATATTGCAATAAATAATAAAATTAGAATTATACCAATCAATATGGATCAATGGCTTCCTCCGTCGTCTCGGCTAATGGGTTTATCTCCTCATCCCAAAAACATAATCATAAGATGTATCCATGGCTTAATAATGTGTTTTTATTGATGAAAATGGTGTAAAAACAAGTTTGCAACGCTGTATAAATGTTACAGCGTCACTGTTACAATGGTATTGCAGCTTATAATCGACACAAGTGAACTGCAGTAGAAAAACGACACCTATTTCTCGCTGTAAGCACTGTTGAAGAACGACACTTCAGAAGCGTCTGTTCTTCGTCTTCTTCTTCCTCCTCGAGCAGCAGCAGAAGCAACAAAAAATTCTCTGTAACTTCTTTGTTTCCAGCTCTAAACTCCTCCTAACTCTCTCCTAAAACTTTCTAACCCCTCTAAGACTCGAAGCAATGCTTTATATAGCCAACAGAACCAAAATTCTCGTGCAAATCCGAGAGTATTTCTCTTTTTTTCTTCTCGAGCAGTTGAGAGAATAATCTCTTTTCTGTTGCTTTGTACGCGTCCTATGGCCAGTTATTACGCTCCAAAATTCTCGTAAGACTTGAACAAGACTAGGTGCATAGTTATCTAGCGTAAAAGTCTTCCACAAATCTCTCACAAATATTTGAAAGTGAACAGCACGGTACTGTCCTGTTTGGACTTTGATCCATTCTCCCGGTCATTCCAGCCCAATTGGTTGGGTTAAATTGCTTATACTGATCTTTTTATAGTCTAGGAAGTCCAGCCCAGTGAAAATCCGATGTTGAATCTCCTTAAAACTCGCTCAAATTCGAACCCCTAAAACTGTTCTTCTGCAGAGTTCTTTTCCCGCCAAAATCCAGTTTTGGAACTTTGAAGATGACCTCCCCCTATCCAGTTCCGGTGTCCCTTTAGTACATGCCCTGAAATGGGGGTGCCCCTTATCCAAATTAGGGGGTGCCTTTAGAAATTCTTCTGGGATATTTTCCGCACTTTTTCGGGGTTCCTCCGGGGTATTTCTGGGGTACTTCCGGTACACTTCTGGGGAGCTTCCGGTATGCTATCTACGGAGGTCCAAATGCCATATTTTTAGCCAATTTCGCCGCAAAACCTTCTTTTTCCAAAAACACCTACAAATAAATAAAATAACCAAATAAGTACAAAATCGAGCACTAACACTATATACAATTGAGATATATTAGACACATAAACGCGTCTATCAGTTAACTATTTGTGAACCAACTAAGTGTACACGTTTAGGTACGGTTAATCAAACCTAAATGAAATACATTTCATTTGTGTGTGACAAGCTAAGTTTCGATCTAACGGCTGAAAGATATTAGCTTGGTTAATCAGGTTTTTCATCTAATGGTGAATATTGAATGCTTTGTTACCAAGGTAACTTTGATTGCAAACCCTGATTTGAAAACTATATAAAGGAGACATCTAGCAACTGGAAAAACTAATCCCCACACCTCTTGTGTGATACTAGTTGGTTTTGCTAGAGTCGATTCTCCTTTAACCTTAGGTTTCTTCTCGAGACCCTGTAGGTTAACGACTGAAAGACTTCATTGGGATCAGAGACGTAAGGTGCGCAATTGTACCTTAAATCAGTGTGATATTGATTAGGGTTTAACTACAGTCCAGACCGAAGTTAGGTTTTAGTATGCTAGTGTCTGTAGCGGCTGGTGTGATTTGAAACGACACACAAAAGACTTGCAAGTATACAAGGCCAAGTTTTAGTATAGAGAGTAAGCAAGGGATTAGTCCACAGGGAGTGGGAGCATACAAGAAATTTTCCTAAGCTAGCAATGGAGACAAGGCACTATGGCAGTGAGCAAGGCAAAGTAATATGGCAATTGCAAAGAACCAAAACAGTTAACAAAGCAAAGATGACAAAACAGCATGGAACCAAGGCTGTGAGCCAAGGGCAGGGGGAGTTTGTGCACTGATTTCAGTGCACAACAGCTACAAATTGCAAGAAATTAAACAAGCAAAACAGGTAAGGAGATAAACTGAACAGGAAGCAAAACAAGACTGAAATTGTAAGTGACTGAAATAAGGTATTGTGGTCTAAGCTAAGGCTTAGAGTCCACCTTTGTGTCCTAGCCAAACAATGTGATCCTAGGTTGAGTTGAATATCCTATGCATACATCTAGAATGGGAGGAAAACTAATTTGCTCACTAGTTTTCCCCTAGCATTGACTGTCTTTTGACAGAACAATCAATCACAGGCACTGTGAGCATTAGTCTCTTCCCATTGCTCAATCAAAACAGACATCAAGATAACTATCCTAGCAATTCACCATTTGACAATGCACTAGGCTTCATCTGAGCCTCAGCCTAATGCAGTTTAGCTCATGCTAAACATGTAACTAGCAATAACATTCATTGAGTATGATAATTCAAGCAACATTCAACATTCGAGATAATTGAAAACAACATGCACACATTCACTGTTAACTGCATAAGAAAAACTGAAATTGGAATTGCATCAAAATAAATTTGTTTCCATTCTCTACTGGCTAGTCCAGAGATGCCCCATTTTACAACCCCTAACACCCTTTTATAGTTACAGCCAAAAAAAAAATCCAAAATCCCCAAATCAGTGAAATTAGGGTTTTACAAAAAATCCTTACCTAATCTATGAAAACGATTGATAGCTCTCACCCATGCTTCCTTGTCGTCTGCTGATACTACCCATGCCTTCGATTTATTCTCTAACCTCACCTATTTCATCAACTTCTAACCTAGGGTTCATGTGAGATGAAACGATTAGGAGGTGATGTAATAAGTGGCTAGAAAAGTAGGTCTAAGTGATGATGGCTCGAGAGTAGGGGGATGTATAGGGGGGAGAAGATGGTGGAGTGATTTGGGGGATAAGATGGTGGTGATGGAGACAGCGTCGCTGTTTCAGAAGAGGGGAAGAAGGAGATGGCTCGATGGGTTTTGGCTAGGGTGTGTTTGGTGCGGGTAATAGGGTTAGGTTGCTTAGGTGTTAAACGGGATCATCAAATTTGATGTTTTGTGAAGGGAATCCGTGGGATGATAACTTCTGAAACGGATCTAACGGCGAGATGGAGACAGATTATGAGCGACCGTTGGATGCAAAAATACAACGAAACTAACGGCTCAAGATGGAGTTAGGTGCTGTAGTGTTGGTAAGGTGCATCGAAATCTGATGCATGATGACGCAGCGACCGTTGGATGATGGAATGGATCCAATCTTACGGTTAAGAAGGAAAACGGGTTTGGGTATTGAATTTTGGGTTTAGGATATGGATTTGGGTTTAGGAATTGGATTTGGGCTTAGGAATTGGATTTGGGCTTAGGTAATCTTGAGCCCACTTCTTCTATAAGAACAATTTCTTCCTTTTTAAGCCCATTTTTATCCTTGAGTCTTCCATAACACATTCTTCACTTCTTTTTTTCCGCTAGAGATTCCACCGGCTTTCTCCCGTGTCTTTGCTCTTTTGGCTCCGCAACTCATCTAGTCTTTATTTGGTACCTAAAAATACAAAATTAATTAATAAAAATACTTATTCTTGAAAACAATGAAAATACAGAATATGGGATAAAATGTAGAATTAATGCACAAAAGATGAGTTAAATGCCAAGAAAAATATATAGAAATATGCACTTTTAAGCACTCATCAAATACCCCCAAACCTGAATTTTACTTGTCCTCAAGTAAAACAAAACTAAGGAAATCCTACCTATACCACTGTCGCTGGTCTCTCGAATGCATTTAGCGTATGCACTAATCCTTTTAAACCACTAAGTGTCCCTAGTGGACGAGTGAAGTCTCGTGAAGGTTTGCTTAGAACGTACCTACAAAGTTCTAGGACAAAATATAAGCTCAGATTCCATCAAATGTGACATGTGCAAGACAGTTTAAGCTCACAGCAAAATGGAGATGTCAATCTAGCTATCAAAGGCACAATCCTAGCACTGATAACAAAAAAAGACATGTGATAAGAGTGTAAAGTGTATCTACACATGTGTAAAGAAAGATCTGAAGTTATGACTACTAATCACCAAGAGATAGTTTCTCAGGCGAAGAACCAAGGTCGAAATCTAGCTAGCTGTCCGGACTTTACGAGAATTGTGAATGAGTAGGAGGTATTTCACAATTACTCGCGTTGTACATCAATGGCATACACCCTCCTTGCTTATTACAATGAAACAACAAAAGATGACTCTTTACATGACTCTTATTTACATTGACTACTCTCTTTTATTTTTGGAACAAGAGAGGGTGGAATTGATAAATACTTGATTTTTTTTATTTTTTTTTCTGAATATATACATCGTTTTTTTTTTTTTTTTTTTTTTTTTTTTTTTTTTT
>NC_039358.1:116300056-116306148 GCF_003573695.1 Papaver somniferum
TTTTTTATTTTTTATTTTCATTTTTCATTTTTTTTCAAAAAGAAGGAGTTCTTGTTTTCAATTATGGCATATTATCGTGGTATCTACTCTATACCCCCAAACCTAAACTAAACATTGTCCTCAATGTTTAAAAATATGGAAAGAATTAAAATGCAACATATGGAAAGGGACATGCTGAGTAGAGTAAAAGGAGAGAGAATACCTGATTTCGGCGAAAGCAGAATTAAAACTCCGTTATCCAAGGCAAAACTCCAACATATTCGGAGTCACAATGGATGAGCACAAAATATATACAAAAGGAAATTTAACTAACATATTATCTACAAGAAAATTTTGGTTTTTAATGGGATTGGACTTTTTGGGAAAAATTTGGTTTTGTCGGGAGTGAAAACTTTTTGGTTTTTTTAGGGAAAAAGGCTTTTTGGTTTTCAATGGGGAAGAAAACGCAGCTACTTATGTACAAGGGTGGACCAGCTTAGTCCACATAGACTGGGTCCTCCAGGTTGGTTGTTTCAGTGTCGAGTGGGAATGGTTCAAGGAATGGTTTTAATCTCTGCCCGTTGACTTTGAAAATGTTCTTGTGGGAGACATCTTCAAGCTCTACAGCTCCATGAGGGAAAACTGTGCGTACTAGGTACGGTCCCTTCCATCTGGAACGCAGTTTTCCTGGAAAAAGGTGTAACCGGGAGTCATACAGCAAGACTTTCTGACCAGGAGTGAAGGATTTGCGTAGAATACGCATGTCATGAAATATCTTCATCTTCTGCTTATATAACCTGGCACTGTCATAAGCCTCATTTCTCAATTCTTCCAACTCGTTGAGTTGAAGTTTCCGTTGAATTCCAGCTTCGTCCAGAGAAAAGTTCAGTTGCTTGATTTCCCAATAAGCTCGATGTTCTAACTCCACAGGAAGATGGCACGGCTTTCCATACACTAGACGATAGGGGGACATGCCAATTGGTGTCTTATACGCTGTTCTATAGGCCCACAAAGCATCATTCAATCTTATTGACCAATCTTTCCTAGACGGGTTAACCGTCTTTTCTAGAATGTGCTTGATTTCCCTATTAGACACTTCCACTTGTCCACTGGTCTGAGGGTGGTACGGAGTAGCAACCTTGTGAGTTATTCCATACTTGCGTACTAAAAACTCGAAGTGCCTATTGCAGAAATGTGAACCACCGTCACTGATGATAGCTCTCGGGGTACCAAAACGTGAAAATATGTTTTCCTTTAAAAAGGAAAGTACCACCTTGTGGTCATTTGTTCTGGTTGTGATGGCTTCTACCCACTTGGAGACGTAGTCAACGGCGACTAAGATGTACAACTTGCTGTCAGACATGGGAAATGGACCCATGAAGTCGATCCCCCAAACATCAAAAATCTCAACAATCAGAATAGGATTCAATGGCATCATGTTTCTCCTCGAGATACTTCCTAATTTCTGACAGCGCTCACAAGCAATACAATACTCATAACAGTCTCTAAACAGCGATGGCCAGTAAAACCCACACTGCAAGATCTTCGCAGCGGTTTTCTTGGCACTAAAATGCCCTCCACATGCTTGGTCATGACAGAAAGATATCACATCTTTATGTTCGGTGTTGGGGACACATTTCCTAATGATTTGGTCTGGGCAGTACTTAAACAAATATGGGTCATCCCAAAGGAAATGTTTAACTTCAGCCAGGAATTTAGAGCGGTCTTGTCTCGACCAACGTGAGGGCATCCTACCTGTAGCGAGGTAGTTAACAATATCAGCAAACCAAGGAAGGTCTGAGATAGACATCAGCTGTTCATCTGGGAATGATTCTCTAATCAGCTCAAATTCATCAATAGACTCTAAAGTTAATCTAGACAAATGATCAGCAACCACATTCTCACAACCTTTCTTATCACGGATTTCGAGATCGAATTCCTGTAATAATAGTATCCATCGAATAAGGCGAGCTTTAGCATCCTTCTTGGAAAGAAGATACTTCAAAGCCGCATGGTCTGTGTATATGATGATCTTAGACCCTATCAGATAAGATCTAAACTTGTTTAATGCGAAAACGACGGCAAGCAATTCCTTCTCGGTAGTTGAATAATTGAGTTGGGCATCATTAAGGGTTTTGCTAGCATAGTATATCACATATGGTAGTCTATCAACTCGCTGTCCTAAAACAGCACCAACAGCATAATCAGAGGCATCACATATAAGTTCGAACGGAAGCTTCCAATCGGGTGGTCGGACTATATGAGCGGTGGTGAGAAGGGTTTTTAATTCCTCCCATGCCTTCACACAAGCAGCATCGAAATTGAAGGCAACATCTTTGGAGAGAAGACTGCACAGAGGTCTGGAGATTTTGCTGAAATCTTTGATGAATCGCCGGTAAAAACCAGCATGACCTAGAAATGATCTGATCTCCTTCACAGAGCGAGGTTGTGGTAGATGTTGAATGAGGTCAACTTTAGCTTTATCCACTTCAATTCCTTTTTCTGAGATGATGTGTCCTAGAACTATTCCTGAATTCACCATAAAATGGCATTTTTCCCAATTTAGAACAAGGTTCTTTTCTTTACATCTGGATATCACGAGGGCAAGATGCTTCAAACATTCGTCAAACGAGGAACCAAAAACAGAGAAATCATCCATAAAGATCTCGAGAAAACTATCTATCATGTCAGAAAAAATGCTCATCATGCAACGCTGAAAAGTAGCAGGTGCATTACACAACCCGAAGGGCATACGTTTATAAGCAAACGTCCCAAATGGACACGTGAATGTAGTTTTTTCCTGATCTTCCGGAGCAATGTGAATTTGGTTATAACCGGAAAAGCCATCTAGAAAACAGTAGTGACTGTGTCCAGACACACGTTCTAGCATTTGGTCAATGAAAGGTAGCGGGAAGTGATCCTTCCTTGTTACTGTGTTCAACTTCTTGTAGTCGATGCATACTCGCCATCATGTGGTTGTACGAGTAGGGACTAATTCATTCTTGCCGTTCTGAACTACAGTAATGCCTGACTTCTTAGGCACAACTTGAATGGGACTAACCCATTTTCTATCAGGTATTGGGTATATGATACCCGCATCAAGTAGTTTCAGGATCTCTCCTTTGACTACATCTCTCATGTTAGGATTAAGTCTCCTTTGCATTTCCCTCGATGGTTTGGCATTCTCTTCAAGGTTAATGTGGTGCATGCAAATGGTGGGACTAATTCCTTTGAGATCTGAGATGGTCCATCCTAAGGCCTCTTTGTGTTCCTTAAGTACTTCTAAAAGCTTACTTTCATGTTCCGTGTCTAAACATGATGAAATAATGACAGGTAAAGTATCAGAAGAACCTAGGAATGCGTACTTCAACGTACTAGGCAATGTTTTCAATTCAAGCTTGGGTGGCTCAACAATGGATGGAACAAGCTTGGAATCAGAGAGTAAGGGTGGTTCCACTTCATATCTTCTTTCAGTGACGTCCATTTGAGGTACAGATTCGAGCAGAGATAGGACGTCACTACAGTATGCATCATCATAGGAATCTGAGTTAAAGTTCTTCATACATGCTTGAAAGGGGTCGACGGATAGAATGTTAGTCAACGAATCTTGTATTAATCCTTCAATCATATTAACTTCATGCACATCATCATCATCAAGATTCACAGGTTGTTGACTAATATTGAACACATTCAATTCTACCGTCATGTTGCCAAAAGACAGTTTCAACACTCCATTACGACAATTAATGATTGCGTTGGACGTAGCCAAGAAAGGACGTCCTAAGATGACAGGAATGTGACAGTCTGGGTTTTGTACAGGTTGAGTGTCTAAGACAATGAAGTCTACGGGAAAATAGAATTTGTCAACCTTGATCAAAACGTCTTCGACCATTCCACGAGGAATCTTGACAGATCGGTCTGCCAGTTCTAGAGTGATAGATGTTGGCTTCAACTCCCCAAGACCTAACTGCTCATAAACAGAATATGGCAGTAGGTTAACACTTGCACCTAGGTCTAATAACGCTTTATTGACCATGTGTTCTCCTATAGTGCAAGAAATTGTTGGACATCCTGGATCCCTAAACTTGGGTGGAGTTTTGTTCAGAATGATGGAACTCACCTGCTCAGCTAAGAAAGCACGTTTGTGCACATTAAGCTTGCGCTTTTGAGTACACAAGTCTTTGAGGAATTTGGCATACGCAGGGATTTGCTTGATTGCCTCAAGAAAAGGAATGTTGATGTTGATTCTTTTGAACAGATCTAACATCTCATTATAATGGGTACTTTTCTGTTGATAGATCAATCTTTGAGGAAATGGGGCAACAGGAGAATGAGTTGGCAAAGGGACATTCATAGCGGTAGAATTGTCAGGCTTTTCAACTTGCTCAGATTCTTTGGTTTTCTGGGGTTGTGGAGATAGCGTGGAATTTGTATCAGATTCATTAGGTTCGCCCACGTTGTTCTCGATGACTTTACCACTTCGGAGGGTGGTAATGGCATGGACTTGATCTGGAGAAGTTTCCTTGCAGGATGAAGAGCCTGTTTGAAATACACTCTTTGGATTTTGTTGGGGTTGGCTCGGAAGTTTACCCTTTTCTCTCTCACTTATGGAATCACAGATTTGACCCATCTTTTGATCAAGATTTTTCTGACTTTGCACCAGACTCTGGAACATCTCCTCTAGGGCGGATAATCTCTTTTCGGTATTGTGTTGAGGATATGATTGTTGTTGAGAGTTTGATTGTTGTTGAGAGTTTGATTGTTGTTGAGGGTTTCTCGGGTGTTGATAACCTTGATTGTTCTGATATCCCTGATTGTTTTGATAGCTCTGATTGGGTTGAGATGGTCCTCCCTGAGTGGGTCCTTTGGACCATGAAAAGTTAGGGTGGTTTCTCCATCCTGGATTGTAGGTCTGTGAATAGGGGTTATGCTCTTGTTTTTGAAACATGGCATGTGCCTGTTCAAGCCTAGATTCCTGGACTGCAAGCAAATCGGGACAATTTTGGAATTGATGGTTGGGATCATTACAAGCGGCATATACAGACGAAGCGACATGTTCTCGGAGAGTAGTGGTGGAAGGTTTTGAATTTTTATGTAGTTCTAACTCTTCTAATCTCCTAACTATTGATGCCATGTTTGCTTTTCCCTCGAAATTTGCTTCAATCCTAAAAGCCTTCACTTCGGATGTCGTCTTTCTGGGTTCACGGATGGATTCCCACTGTTGCGTCTTTTCAGCTACTTCAATCAAGAAGTCCCAAGACGCATCAGCAGTTTTGTCTACGAATAGACCATTACACATCGACTCAACCGTTGTTCTGGTGGACACATCTAGACCTTCATACAAAATTTGCACAAGTCTCCATTTTTCAAAACCATGATGGGGACATTGGAGCAATAATTCATTGAATCTCTCCAAGTATCTAGCTAAGGTCTCACCCTCTAATTGCACAAAGCTATTCAGACTTTGACGAATTGTCGCAGTCTTGTGATTCGGGAAAAACTTTTTGAAAAACTCCTTTATGAGGTCATCCCATGTCATGATGGATTGAGGCTGTAAAGCATAAAGCCAGACCTTTGCCTTATCTTTCAGGGAGAAAGGAAAGAGACTTAACTTTAGGGTTTCGTCGGACATTTGAGTGAAACGCAGAGTTCCACAAATTTCCTCGAATTCTCTCACGTGGTGGTACGGGTTTTCATTGTCAACACCTCTAAAAATAGGAAGCATCTGTATTGTGCTCGATTTCAGCTCATAATGGCCATTATCCTCGGGTAGCACAATACAAGAAGGTTGACTGGCTCTAGTTGGATACATATAATCCTTGAGGGTACGTGGTTCTCCCATTGTTTCGGTTTGATCTGGGATGTCTACCTCAGAACTCAGAATTTCGATAGGTTCTTCTTGATTAATTCTAACAAGTCTGTTTGTTTGGTCTCTATAGGTCACAATCATGTCCTTGTAGGTACCTCAACTAACATGTTGGTCAGACAGAGCAATCGGAAACAATTTGGCCCACAAGGGTTACGAAGATTTGGTTTTGAATGGGTGTTGGACTAACAAGGGATTTTGGTTAAAATTGGGCTCGGGAAATTTTTTTTTTTTTTTTTTTTTTTTT
>NC_039358.1:116306225-116329872 GCF_003573695.1 Papaver somniferum
TTTTTTGAACTTAGCCTAGCATAAATTATCACACCCCACAAAAGAAAATAAAAACAACAATAAATAATTACAAGCCCATAAAAGAAAAATAAAAGAAAATAAAAGAAAAAGAAAATAAAAATAAAAATAATTATTACAAGCCCAAATTAAAAATAAATTAATTATTACATACCCAAATTGAATATTTAATGGGGCCCAAGTGGGTTACTCATGGTTTAGGCTTACTTGGTTAAGGAGGGAAGCCTAGTTAGGCTTTTGTTCCCTTTGGTTGCACTAGCCCAGTTGGGCTTTAGGATCGTCCTAAGAAGCTCACGCCCAAGCCCAGCAACAGTTGGAGTTGGTTCAGCAACACGAGCCCAGGAGGATCAGCTGCGAAGCCCAGGAGCAGAAGATCACGAGCCCAGCAACATAAAAAGGCAGAGCCCAGCAGCAGCAGGTGGCTAAGCCCAGTTGCAAGTTTGGCGAAGCCCAGCAGACCACCACCAGTGAAGCCCAGCAGTGAAACGCAGCTTCAGTTGGCAGCCCAGTTGCTTTGGCTTGGCAGCAGCAGGCTTGGTTCACCAGCTCCAGCAACAGCAACAGCAGCAGCCAAGGTTCCAGCAGCAGCAGCAGCTCAGGTGGCCAGCAACACAGCTCTGCAGCAACTCAGTGGCACCTGCAATGATAGTGATGAAGCTCAGACAACTCAGTGCAATGATTGCAGGTCAGGACAGCAAAGGAAATCAGCAGCAGCAAGCACCACTCCCCGGCAGCGGCGCCAAAAACTTGGTGTGATTTGAAACGACACACAAAAGACTTGCAAGTATACAAGGCCAAGTTTTAGTATAGAGAGTAAGCAAGGGATTAGTCCACAGGGAGTGGGAGCATACAAGAAATTTTCCAAAGCTAGCAATGGAGACAAGGCACTATGGCAGTGAGCAAGGCAAAGTAATATGGCAATTGCAAAGAACCAAAACAGTTAACAAAGCAAAGATGACAAAACAACATGGAACCAAGGCTGTGATCCAAGGGCAAGGGGGAGTTTGTGCACTGATTTCAGTACACAACAGCTACAAATTGCAAGAAATTAAACAAGCAAAACAGGTAAGGAGATAAACTGAACAGGAAGCAAAACAAGACTGAAATTGTAAGTGACTGAAATAAGGTATTGTGGTCTAAGCTAAGGCTTAGAGTCCACCTTTGTGTCCTAGCCAAACAATGTGATCCTAGGTTGAGTTGAATATCCTATGCATACATCTAGAATGGGAGGAAAACTAATTTGCTCACTAGTTTGCCCCTAGCATTGACTGTCTTTTGACAGAACAATCAATCACAGGCACTGTGAGCATTAGTCTCTTCCCATTGCTCAATCAAAACAGACATCAAGATAACTATCCTAGCAATTCACCATTTGACAATGCACTAGGCTTCATCTGAGCCTCAGCCTAATGCAGTTTAGCTCATGCTAAACATGTAACTAGAAATAACATTCATTGAGTATGATAATTCAAGCAACATTCAACATTCGAGATAATTGAAAACAACATGCACACATTCACTGTTAACTGCATAAGAAGAACTGAAATTGGAATTGCATCAAAATAAATTTGTTTCCATTCTCTACTGGCTAGTCCAGAGATGCCCCATTTTACAACCCCTAACACCCTTTTATAGTTACAGCCAAAAAAAAATCCAAAATCCCCAAATCAGTGAAATTAGGGTTTTACAAAAAATCCTTACCTAATCTCTGAAAACGATTGATAGCTCTCACCCATGCTTCCTTGTCGTCTGCTGATACTACCCATGCCTTCGATTTATTCTCTAACCTCACCTATTTCATCAACTCCTAACCTAGGGTTCCTGTGAGATGAAACGATTAGGAGGTGATGTAATAAGTGGCTAGAAAAGTAGGTCTAAGTGATGATGGCTCGAGAGTAGGGGGATGTATAGGGGGGAGAAGATGGTGGAGTGATTTGGGGGAGAAGATGGTGGTGATGGAGACAGCGTCGCTGTTTCAGAAGAGGGGAAGAAGGAGATGGCTCGATGGGTTTTGGCTAGGGTGTGTTTGGTGCGGGTAATAGGGTTAGGTTGCTTAGGTGTTAAACGGGATCATCAAATTTGATGTTTTGTGAAGGGAATCCGTGGGATGATAACTTCTGAAACGGATCTAACGGCGAGATAGAGACAGATTATGAGCGACCGTTGGATGCAAAAATACAACGAAACTAACGGCTCAAGATGGAGTTAGGTGCTGTAGTGTTGGTAAGGTGCATCGAAATCTGATGCATGATGACGCAGCGACCGTTGGATGATGGAATGGATCCAATCTTACGGTTAAGAAGGAAAACGGGTTTGGGTATTGAATTTTGGGTTTAGGATATGGATTTGGGTTTAGGAATTGGATTTGGGCTTAGGAATTGGATTTGGGCTTAGGTAATCTTGAGCCCACTTCTTCTTTAAGAACAATTTCTTCCTTTTTAAGCCCATTTTTATCCTTGAGTCTTCCATAACACATTCTTCACTTTTTTTTTCCACTAGAGATTCCACCGGCTTTCTCCCGTGTCTTTGCTCTTTTGGCTCCGCAACTCATCTAGTCTTTATTTGGTACCTAAAAATACAAAATTAATTAATAAAAATACTTATTCTTGAAAACAATGAAAATACAGAATATGGGATAAAATGTAGAATTAATGCACAAAAGATGAGTTAAATGCCAAGAAAAATATATAGAAATATGCACTTTTTAGCACTCATCAGCGGCTTAATACAGTGTAGTGCTCAATCAAGACTAGGTCTCGGGGTTTTTCTGCATTTGCGGTTTCCTCGTTAACAAAATTTCTGGTGTCTGTGTTCTTTCTATTCTGTATTATATTTTGTCATATAATTGAAATATCATAGGTTGTGCGTTAAGATCAATCAATTATAATATCTAACCTTTGGTTGTTGATTTAAATTGATTGACACTTGGATATTGGTCTTTGGTACCACCCAAGTTTATCTCTCTAGTATTTGATAAAGACTCGCAGATTTCCATTTGCTTGAGTATAGATCAAATCGACAGATTGAGATATTAAATCTTTGATATACTTTTATCTAGATTGAGTCTTACTATCTAGTTGATTCTCTAGAAAGTATATTAGAGTTAGTCCATACAGATTGCTAATCGAAATATCGGGTGAGGTTGTTTGACCCCCTCTTTTTCAATTGGTATCAGAGCAGGCAAACACGTTCAAGACCTCAAAAGTCTGTGTTTATAGCGATCTGACTCTATGGACAGAGGTACTATCTCTGATAAACGCGTCACCAGAAATAAAGACTCAGTTTCTAATAGGTCTATCAAAGAGAAAGATCCGTCAATCTCGGTTATAGACGAACCTAGTGTTCAAATGAAAAAGACCACTACTGACATGTGTTATCCTGATAAATGTGACTATGTTGCTCAAGAGGAAACAGCTAGAGAGAGTAAACTAATTCTAAATCTTGTTAGAATTCAAGCTGATAGTTTCGAACAGTTCAAAAAACATGTCAATGTTCTTCTTGGTGTAGTAAAAGACTGTGGCTCCCATGAAAAGGCTTCTTATAAGGAAAAACCTGAAGTTCGATCAACTCGTATCTTACTTGAGGCAAAACTTAAAAAGGATGCTTTATAAATTGAACATCTCTTGAGTAAACTCTCCATTAAAGGATGTTCAAAAAGGTCCTCTATACCATCTACTTCTACACAAACTGAAAGAGCTCCAGTTTCAGAAGTAACTTCAGAATCTGTTCCCACTCAAACTGATGCACAAGGGATTCACACATCAATTGGAAGAGAGAAATCTCCAAACGATAATATTAGGCCTGCAATCTCTAATCACTTCTGTGATCAGAAAGTGTGTCTCTTTTATGAATCAAAAGGGCATAGAGTGCAAACGAGGAAACCCAAGTTGAAAAACAATTCGTTAATTCAACTTCAACACACCTTAGATTTGATTCTTAAAGGTGTAACTGACATTTGAATGTCTAAAACAATTGGTTTTTGTACACGTCATGTGTTTCCTACCAGAAGAGTCAGTGTAATGAGTTCCTCAAATGCACAAAAACAGAATAGACCTGTTGACAATTATCGTCCAAGAAGAACTCATGTTATCTCTCCTGTCAGAAATGGAGATAATGATAACCCTGATGTGAAACTTGCATCAAGTGAAGAATGCAGATATGAGAAGATGGATGACAACCTTAAATTGATTATTGAAGGATATAAGGAAATCATCAACAGGCTGACTGCTCCATCTAGACAACACTCATCAGGTAAGAATCCTCACTATGTATCGTATTATGATGATAGTAAGTTTTATGATAATTTTTCACATCATGACAGCCTTCCTCCAAAATACATAAGGAAGAGATTTAACCAAAAACAATATTCATATCATGAGTTAAAAGCTCATACTTGTGCCACTTAATCACAAGGTTGAAATCTCTCACACAAAAAATCCTGGCTGAGAGATATGCTCAGGTATACTTGTTGGCAATGATATTTTCCGTTTCTCAAGTTATTTTCTTATTGTCTTTAGCATGAGTATCTTTGCGAAAATGCTTGCACAAGTATTTGTTTTTTTACTAGTTCATAAGGCTAACCATTGGTTAACTATTTGTGAACCAACTAAGTTTACACGTTTAGGTATGGTTACTCAAACCTAAATGAAATACATTTCATTTATATGTGACAAGCTAAGTTTCGATCTAACGGTTGAAAGATATTAGCTTGGTCAAATCAGGTTTTTCATCTAACGGTGAGTATTGAATGCTTTGTTACCAAGGTAACTTGGATTGCAAACCCTGATTTGAAAACTATATAAAGGAGACATCTAGCAACTGGAAAAACTAATCCCAACACCTCTTGTGTGATACTAGTTGGTTTTGCTAGAGTCGATTCTCCTTTAACCTTAGGTTTTTTCTCGAGACCCTGTAGGTTAACGACTGAAATGTTTCATTGGGATTGTGAAGCCAGACGAAACTACTTCTCTTGTAGTTGAGCGATCTGATCTTGCCATTTTCTATCGTCCGAGTTCAATTGAATAATTGACTTTAGATTATATCTCCGATAGGGCAAGATAAAAAGAAATCATAAACATCTTCGTCTCATCGTTTGTGATTCCGCAATATCTAGTTTCGCTACCATACGATTTATATTATTGTGAGGTGATTGATAATTCTAGGCTATTCTTCGGGAATATAAGTCCGGATTATCAATTGGTTTCTGTTCACCTTGATTTTATCAAAAGATGTATCAAAAACTCTTAGGTTTATCTATAGGAGACAGATTTATCTATCATCATACACTTTTCTGTGTGATACAGATTTGTTTATTAAAGTCTTCGACTTTGGGTCGCAGCAACTCTTGGTTGTGGGTGAGATCAGCAGCTAAGGGAATCAAGTGCGTAGTATCCTACTGGGATCAGAGACGTAAGGAGCGCAATTGTACCTTGAATCAGTGTGATATTGATTAGGGTTCAACTACAATCCAGACCGAAGTTAGTTTGTAGTAGGCTAGTATTTGTAGCGGCTTAATACAGTGTGGTGTTCAATCTGGACTAGGTCTCGGGGTTTTTCTGCATTTGCAGTTTCCTCGTTAACAAAATTTCTGGTGTCTGTGTTATTTCCATTCCACATTATATTTTGTTATATAACTGAAATATCATAGGTTGTGCGTTAAGATCAATCAATTAGAATATCCAACCTTTGGTTGTTGATTTAAATTGATTGACTTAGATATTGGTCTTTGGTACCATCCAATTTTATCTCTCTAGTATTTGATAAAGACTCGCATATTTCCATTTGCTTGAGTATAGATCAAATCGAGAGATTGAGATATTAACTCTTTGATATACTTTTATCTAGATTGAGTCTGACTGTCTAGTTGATTATATAGAAAGTATATTGGAGTTAGTCCATACAGATTGCTAATTGAAATATCGGGTGAGGTTGTTTGACCCCCGCCTTTTCAATTGGTATCAGAGCAGGCAAACACGTTCAAGACCTCAAAAATCTGTGTTTGTAGCGATCTGAATCTATGGACAGATTTACTATCTCTAATAAACGCGTCACCAGAAATACAGACTCTGTTTCGAATAGGTCTATCAAAGAGAAAGATCCGTCAATCTCGGTTATAGGCGAACCTAGTGTTCAAATGAAACAGACCAGTACTGACATGTGTTATCCTGATGAATCTGACTATGTTGCTCAAGAGGAAACAGCTAGAGAGAGTAAATTAATTCTAAATCTTGTTAGAATTCAAGCTGATAGTTTCGAACATGTCAATGTTCTTCTTGGTGTAGTAAAAGACTGTGGCTCCCATGAAAAGGCTTCTTATAAGGAAAAACCTGAAGTTCGATCAACTCGTATCTTACTTGAGGCAAAACTTAAAAAGGATGCTTTAGAAATTGAACATCTCTTGAGTAAACTCTCCATTCAAGGATGTTCAAAAATGTCCTCTATACCATCTACTTCTACACAAACTGAAAGAGCTCCAGTTTCAGAAGTAACTTCAGAATCTCTTCCCACTCAAACTGATGCACAAGGGATTCACATATCAATTGGAAGAGAGAAATCTCCAAACGCTAATGTTAGGCCTGCAATCTATAATCACTTCTGTGATCAGCAAGTGTGTCTCTTTTGTGAATCAAAAGGGAATATAGTGCAAACGAGGAAACCCAAGTTGAAAAACAAATCGTTAATTCAACTTCAACACACCATAGATTTGATTCTTAAAGGTGTAGCTGACATTCGAATGTCTAAACCAATTGGTTTTTGTACACGTCCTGTGTTTCCTACCAGGAAAGTCAGTTCAATGAGTTCCTCAAGTGCACAAAAATAGAATAGACTTGTTGACAATTATCGTCCAAGAAGAACTCATGTTCTCTCTCCTGACAGAAATGGAGATAATGATAACCCTGATGTGAAACTTGCATCAAGTGAAGAATGCAGATATGAGAAGACGGGTGACATCCTTAAATTGATTATTGAAGGATATAAGGAAATCTTCAACAGTCTGACTGCTCCATCTAGACAACACTCATCAGGTAAGAATCCTCACTATGTGTCGTATTATGATGATAGTAAGTTTTATGATAATTTTCACATTATGACAGCCTTCCTTCAAAATACATAAGGAAGAGATTTAACCAAAAACAATATTCATTTGATGAGCTAAAAGCTCATACTTGTGCCACTTAATCACAAGATTGAAATCTCTCACACAAAAAATCCTGGTTGAGAGATATGCTCAAGTATACTTGTTGGCAACTGTATTTTCCGTTTCTCAAGCTATTTTCTTATCGTCTTTAGCATGAGTATCTTTGCGAAAATGCTTGCACAAGTATTTGTTTTTTTTTTATTGTGATCACTTTTGTTTTTGTTTTGGTTAAACTTTGTGTTACTCTTGTACTCTAAAATTGCTTCTCTTATGAGACATTTCTTTTGGAGTCTGTTTGATTCCCTCATGTGCAAAGAGTTTTTTGCAAAGTCATGTGCAAACGAATCTTGTCCTTCGTTTGGGTCAAGATTGATATCGTACGGGCTACCTATGTGTCTGGCACGAATCAATTAAGGAAACCCTAAAAAACTTCTTCACTAAGAAACCTTTAAGTACTCGACCTATTGAGTTATGTAAGTCACGTACGCATACTCTAAGTTTTGGGTTGTCAAGAACGTCTTCTTCTTTATTTCACTATGGTGATTTTGCAAAGGGATTTCTTGAGCAAGGTTTCGGTTTCGAATCAAAAGGGAGGAAGAAAAGAACTCTGGTAGAAGATGGTGCACCCAATGCCTCATGCTACTATGCATACTCACATCAAGATGTTGAGACTGAGGATATGGTTTCTGCTGAAGTGGTTCATGATTTTCTTAAATATTTTGAGAAAGCAAAGCTGCAACTTGTTGATACTATGAAGGATCTTGATGTGATTAGAACTGAGTTGAAAAAGGTTACTACTGACCTTGGTCTCATAAAGTCACATGTTAAAGGAGTTCTCAATGAGGATATCTTCTCTGAAGATGCATTTGATGATATGAATCGCAAGCTCAAAGGTTTCGAAACCCGTGAAGCTGTCGAATGTGAACCTTGATGCAGCTTATTGATAGACGCATTTATCTGTCTAATTTGTCCTCAATGTTTCGTATTGTTAGTACTCGTTTTTGTCCTTATTTTGGTGTTTTGTGTGTTTGTAGGCATTTTTGGGAAATAAACACTTTTGGAAAATTCGGCTCGAAAAGTTGATTTTGACACCCAGAGGACACGTGTTATTCGGACTCCCCTGCCTTGATAAGGGGCACCTCAGTTTATAAGGGGCACCCTAACTGGACAGCTGTTATTTACACTCCATAGACGGATAGGGGGAACCCTTTCTTCCTCATTTGAACGATGTTTTTGGCGGGAAACAAATCATATCACCTGCAGAATTAGGGTTGAGTTTTTGATCGAGGTTTAGAGAGACGAAAAGGCTGAAATTGATTGGGTTTACTTATTAGGCCTAAACAGGCCTGGTATAGTCATTTGATTGAACCCAAATTGGTTAGAACTCGAGTTAGAAGGAAACAGAGGTGTGGAGTTCACGGGTTTGCTGAGGTTTACTGGATCGGGTTTGGGTGATATTTTGTAACATATTTTCATGGTATATGATTCTTATAAGTCTGTTCCTTCATAACAGGGAAGGTATGTGACTTGGATTCACTTAAAAAGAAGATTTCCACGTAAACTAGAAGAAGAATTATTCTCGGGATTTTCCGAGCTGCTTGCGGTAACTGCGTGTGACCTGATTATGTTGTGATCAATCTATTACGTGTTTGGGTGAAGAATAAACGATTTGGAGTGTGTCAGTTGAATTTTTTTCGCGAGCAGAGATATGAAAGGGAAGAATAATCCCGTATCTTGCATGGGAGTAAAAGAAAATATTTTGGAGTTATCACGGAAGATTTGAAAGTGCTATGAGTATAAATTGGATATTAGAGTCACAGGAGTGAAGGTCGTGTGAGGGGTTCGAACAGAGGCTGAGGATTGGGATTTGCAGAGCTTGTCTCTGCTGCTGCCATTGAAGAAGAAGAAGAACACGAAACAGCAGTTAAAAGCAGTCGCAGAAAACCGTTACCTATAGTTTCAAATTCAATATCTTTGTAACAGTTTTTGTAACAACTATTTCGAATTCGCAACAGCCTGTTAAGTGTTTCTCTGTAACAGTGGGTTCTGTAACAATTATAACTGTTCTGTACCTTTTCTCCTTGCAAACACCTTTTTGAGCAATGAAAGATTCCTTTGAGCGTGTTTTCACCATGAGGAGCTAGAACTCATCACTGGGACGACGGAGGAAACTGTTTTTCACCCATGTGGTAATTCTATTTAATTCCTTTATGACTATTTGCACTATTATAATTGATTTATGATTTTTCTTGATTATTTGTGATTTCGTTAGATGTCGCATGCTTAATCTTATGTACTTTAGATGCGTCATGCTTGTGATTTACATATAATTCTTTATAAAATCTACCTTGGCAAAGATTTAGAGTCGATGTTTGTTATTTTATGAGCTTTAATTGTCTGGAATTAATAGTTGAATCGCATGAATGTGAGAATTGGTGGAATCTCGCGTCTCAGCGTCTCTTCATCTTGTGACAAATTGTGTATATATATATTTTTCCTTATTTTCTTTATTAAGTCTTAAAACAAATTCTCAACAAATCTGATTGAACTAATGATATTACTACAACATCATTGAAAAATACCATCAATTTTTGGCGCCGCCGACGCAGATTTGTTTATAAATTTGTTTTTAGGTTTTTTTTTATTTGTTCCTTTTTACGCCTTTTGGTATTTCTTGTTTGCTTTCAGATTTGAAACTGAGCTAAAGAAAAGGGGAGAAAGTGCTGAAAACAAAAGCGAAGCCAAGGAAAAAAAGAAAGGAGGAATCCAAAAGGAGAGAAAATTTTTGTATATAGATATTCTATTTTATTTTATTTTTTTTTAGAAATTGTAATTAAGGTTTTTATTTTTGTAATCTTTTATTTTTGGACATTTTTTTTATTTTCGGACATTGAACTTTGGGACTTTATTTTTTTTTTTAAACCTTACGGAAGGGTAGTTTTAAATATAAACTGTGTGCAGAGAAGGACGACGATTACGATATCGTCTCGGCCCCTCGGGTTCGTACACGACATTGGAGTTGTGGCCCGAGTCGACTTCAACGGTTCATCCCCCGTCTGGAACGGGAGGTAAGAATTCTAAACTCCCGTGAATCCCCTGTCAGCGGGTTTACTGGATGATTTTGTATGCATATATGTTGAGGACCTGAAATCGGATTTAATTTTCTAGTAAAGGGAAAGGCCTGGCCAAATCAAGATAAAGACTCGGATTTCATCACCGTTTCCTTCTTGCCCGCCTTAGGAACACGTAACCTACGCGCACCTAAGCTTAAAATACTGACTAGAACGAGACCGATAGGGTAACGAGCTTACTAGGAAAGTCATTCGAAAAATATTGGTTACTCTTTTAATCATACTTCGAAGTTCATGTGGTTTATGTGAGTTGAATGCGTGACTGTGCCGCCTTGTAATACCGGTAAGGCCTTGGGTATCAAAGTTCCACCGAGCTTCCCTCGCCTCTATTCAACTTACTTTGACTCGGATTGATTCCAGAGGGGTTTGCTTAAATTGTAACGAATTCCTTTTCGAAAGAATAGAAGCTGATTTAGAAAAAATCTAAGGGAGCCATCATGCTTTTTGTTTGCTAGATAAAATAGGTTTGTTGTGGTCGAGTCAGCCTTGTTTGTGCTTGTGTAGAATTCCCTTGCAGTTAGGATGTCAAACTGGTATTATAATAGCCATCACAATGAATATGAATATCCAACTGAACAATATGGACATCACTCTTTTTATGACCATAATGTGAATAGTGGTTTGGAACGCAAACCTTTCGAAGGTTATGGGTCATACCCTGGTGAGCCCAATTACTATCCACACGTGCATCAGTCTTACGAGCAAGAAGATTATAGTACTAGTTCTTCGTATCTAGAGGATACAGTCAAACTATTGAAAAGTAGTCCTTTTTATGATCCCTCTGTTCCTATTCCTCCTTTAGAAGAGTCCCTCAGGAAGTTAGCTGAGTCAACGCGTAAGTTAGCTGAGATGAATAGTATAATTATAGACGAAAGAACTACAATAATGAGTGAACCTTCTTTAGAAGACCACCTCAAGCGGATAGCTGAGACGAACGAAACAATTACTCGAAATTATATGAATTTCCAACACAGTGTTCCCAGTTTTACCCTTGAAAATGAGGATAGTTACTATTCACCTAATCAAGATGACGAGGATAGAATTGGAGACACTATTTTAGATGAGATTCGATCTCTTTCATGTTATTATGATGAGGATAGTGTTGATGGAGAATCATACTTATGTAGGAATAGTGATCAGGAAATGGTTACTCCAATTGAGCTTTACAATGATAATATTATTTCTAGTTCAAATCCAAATAATTTTAATAATTATTCACCTATTCAAAATGACGAGGATTTGACTAGAGATACCCTCATTTTAGACGATGTAGTATTTCCTGTTTACAAAGCCGATAATGATTTAGAGGAACGAGTTTATTCTGAGAATAATGTTTTAGAGTCTAGCGATTTAGAAACAATAGTCTTAGACGAAGAAGATGAACTCGTAGAGCTTTTGAATATGAGTGAGGATGCGTCACCTGAGTATAACCTAAAAGAAGCAATTGACCATTTTTCAGGATTCCGATGATCTAGAAATTGTAGTTAGTCTATCTAGAGACACCCAAAACTCTAAGTTTGGGGGTTATTATCATTCTCCCTGTGCTTTACCTTTAACTCTTAGAAAGTTCCCTCGTGTAGGACTTGAAATTTGTGCCTCAACCATCTTACAAGATTATCTCCATACACGTTTTCCCGAACCTAGTAATGTCCAAAAAGAAGCTCAATTGTTAGAAACCCATCCTCTGGTTGATGTGGTTAACCCAGGCTATGATACCAAGATTGACTTTGTTTTCCCACCAAAAACTTTTCAACCAATTGTGGGAAAATATGATTTTCATATGTGTCGGTTATTAAGTTTTGAGACTAAACCTAATTACTTTAGGATATTAGGGTCGACACATTTTCTTAAGGAAGACCACCTCTTTAATTGTGGTCAGCTGTGTGAGTCAAATCTAATTGACTTAGAGGATCCCCAATTATTCAGGTTGTTGTTATGTGCTTCTAAGTTCTTAGTTGAGTATTTTCAGACTCTTCAGCCTGATCTTCAGAATGCCTTTGAGGAAATCCAACCAATGAAAGATTTTATTTAGACCCTTTTATAGAGCCTGAACCTAAACCACAACTAGATGTAGTTGTCTTAAGCAAGGGTATGTTCGTATCTTCTTGGTCTATTGTAGTTTCCTCTTCTTGTGGGTAACACTTTTTGATCCAGATGACCCACACTTATTCCGGCTACTACTTTATGATTCTACGAGGTGACTAATTATTCCAATGTCTGGCTGAAGAATTTAAACTTAGCACTTCTTGGGAGGTAACCCATTTTCATGTGACACGGTAATATTCTTCCTTATTTATTTCCTTAACTCTTTTGCTTCAAGTGGTAACAGTTTTTCCTTGTTCATGCTTTTAATTTTATCTTTAGAACATTGAGGACAATGTTAGATTTAAGTTTGGGGGTATGGGAGAAACTTTTTAGTTGCAGTATAAATAAACTCCAGAGCCTAGAAATTTATGCCTATTAAGGATAACACTAACCTATCTAAGTGGATGGAAACATCTTGGTTGTATGAGTTGAGGAACCAATCTGATTAGATGGAAACATCTAAAGAGTCTATTCATAAAAGCACAGAGCTCAGGTGCTAGAATTAAAAAAAAAAAAAAAAAAAAAACATGGTAGTTTTGTCATATCTCGTTGAATCCTAATCCTTCTGTTTTTATTTTTTAAGTGATTTGGTGGGGCACACGATTCAAGTTGTTACCTTTGCTAGGGTGAAATAGGATGATTAAGATACCAAAAAAAAAAAATTAAGACAAGACCATCAGACCAACCAGAATAAATTCAATAAAGTCGACCACTGGTGCCCTTGTATATGCCAGTTGTGTTGACCTAGAGTTAGGTTTATCGACCACTGGTCCCCTTGTATATGCCAGTTGTGTTGATATTAGTCAGACCGGTATCTCAGTTCATTAGGATAGGTCCATCTTGGCAGAGGCCTTCAGACAGATATGGGAAACACCGTTCACTTTAAACCATCTATCTTTTCTCTTTATCCATCTTCTTAATCTTTCCATGTGATTGGTTGACTCCGGTTATGATGTATAGAAACTATTTGAGTAGAGCTCTGTCACTTTATATGAATTTTAGTATGCTTGAGTGCAAACTCGTATACAGCAATTGGAATTTCGCATCAGGGTACTTCCTCCTATAGTCAATGATTGTATGCCAACCAATGAGATTCTTTAGTGCCTTCCAAGGTTCTGCATAGATAGCTAGGGTTTGGAGTAAAGGTTTTGTGGGTACACCTCTGGTAAACCCTCCCGAGATTAACTCGGTTTTATTTTTTATTAGTTTTGCTCGAGGACTAGCAAATAATAAGTTTGGGGGTATTTGATAGACGCATTTATGTGTCTAATTTGTCCTTAATGTTTCGTATTGTTAGTACTCATTTTCGTCCTTATTATGGTGTTTTGTGTGTTTGTAGGCATTTTTGGGAAATAAATATTTTTTGAAAATTCGGCTCGAAAAGTTGATTTTGACACTCGGAGGACACGTGTTATTCGGACTCCCCTGCCTTGATAAGGGGCACCTCAGTTTATAAGGGGCACCCTAACTGGACAGCTGCTATTTACACTCCACAGACGGATATGGGGGAAACCCTTTCTTCCTCATTTGACGATGTTTTTGGCGGGAAACAAATCATCTCACCTGCAGAATTAGGGTTGAGTTTTTTATCGAGTTTTAGAGAGACTAAAAGGCTGAAATTGATTGGGTTTACTTATTAGGCCTAAACAGGCCTGGTATAGTCATTTGATTGAACCCAAATTGGTTAGAACTCGAGTTAGAAGGAAACAGAGGTGTGGAGTTCACGGGTTTGTTGAGGTTTACTGGATCGGGTTTGGGTGATATTCTATAAGACATTTTCATGGTATATGATTCTTATAAGTCTGTTCCTTCATAACAGGGAAGGTATGTGACTTGGATTTACTTAAAAAGAAGATTTCCACGTAAACCAGAAGAAGAATTATTCTCGGGATTTTCCAAGCTGCTTGCGGTAACTGCGTGTGACCTGATTATGTTGTGATCAATCTATTACGTGTTTGGGTGAAGAATAGACGATTTGGAGTGTGTCAGTTGAAGTTTTTTCGCGAGCAGAGATATGAAAGAGAAGAATAATCCCGTATCTTGCATAGGAGTAAAAGAAAATATTTTGGAGTTATCACGGAAGATTTGAAGGTGCTATGAGTATAAATTGGATATTAGAGTCACGGGAGTGAAGGTCATGTGAGGGGTTCGAACAGAGACTGAGGATTGGGAGTTGCAGAGCTTGTCTCTGCTGCTTCCATTGAAGAAGAAGAAGAACACGAAACAGCAGTTAAAAGCAGTCGCAGAAAACCGTTACCTATAGTTTCAAATTCAATATCTTTGTAGCAGTTTTGTAACAACTATTTCGAATTCGCAACAATCTGTTAAGTGTTTCTCTGTAACAGTGGGTTCTGTAACAATTATAACTGTTACAAACACACTGCTTTGTACCTTTTCTCCTTGCAAACACCTTTTTGAGCAATGAAAGATTCCTTTGAGCGTGTTTTCACCATGAGGAGCTAGAACTCATCACTGGGACGACGTAGGAAACTGTTTTTCACCCATGTGGTAATTTTATTTAATTCCTTTATGACTATTTGCACTATTATAATTGATTTATGATTTTTCTTGATTATTTGTGATTTCGTTAGATGTCGCATGCTTAGTATTAGGTACTTTAGATGCGTCATGCTTGTCATTTACATATAATTCTTTATAAAATCTACCTTGGCAAATATTTAGAGTCGATGTTTGTTATTTTATGAGCTTTAATTGTCTGGAATTAATAGTTGAATCGCATGAATGTGAGAATTGGTGGAATCCCGCGTCTCAGTGTCTCTTCATATTGTGACAAATTGTGTATATATATTTTTCCTTATTTTCTTTATTAAGTCTTAAAACAAATTCTCAACAAATCTGAGTGAACGAATCATCTTACTACAACATCATTGAAAAATACCATCACTTATGATCAGTTTTCTGGAAGACATTGTTTTTGTTTTTGTTTTTATTTTTCTAGGAAACTTCTTAAGAGAATTTTTATTCTTATTTTTGTTTAAGAAGGATAACTAGGGTTTGGAATAGCCATTATTGTGAGTACACATAGCTATGTCCAACGTTTTCATCTTGCAATGGTTTTAGATTTATTTATTTAAATTCTAAAGTGATTTGGAAGATGATGTTTGCAGTGTTAATCTTTATGGTTTTATATATTGCAATATGTTATGGGATACGTGTGTTTGCGTCCGTGAACTATTATTGTCCCATACGATGTCAAAGGTTATCTCTTTCATATGTCGATATGCATGTATTGATACAAGATCGATGAACTTTTGACAAACAAAAGTTAAGCCTATTATGTTAATTCTTTGATGGAAGATAGGTTAAAATCTTTTGTTTACAAAGATTATGTCTATTATATGTCGTTATGCAAATAGTGATGAAGATAGAATGAATCTTTGTATATTCCGCAGTATTGATCTTCCTTGATCCATATTTTATGTATATATTGTGCGGCTCCATAAATATTCTTATGTGAGCATTTCCAACTAAACAAATCATAGATTCGTTTGTGATTAATTTGGTTGTGTATTCCGATTAAATTAATCATGGGTTCTCTTGCGATTAGTTTGATTGAGAATTTTTGGATACAAAATCATTTCCTTATGGTTTTTGGTGTCCAAAGAAATCCTTCTGTTCTTATAAAAGCAAGGTAACTCTTGTTGTTCTTTTGGGAATGACATCAAATGGGGGAGAGTTCTTTTGAACTTGCGCTTAATTTCCATATCTTTGTGGGGAGTGCGGCTGTGGAATATTTTAGGGGTTATCTTGTATCTTTATAAACTCATTGATGAATGCATCTAGTTTCGGCTTTATGATTGCATCTAAACAAGTTGATATGTATTTTTCTTTGATCTTGAAGCATCTCCGTGGAAATTTCATTAGGATCCCGTTTTCGTACCTTTGCCAATTTTATTGACAAAAAGGAGGAGAATTAATATGTAGTTCACACTACAAATACATATGGTTTACGTATTTTACGGATCATTATGTAAGGGGGAGTGGTTTTCATGTTGAGATGAAAGTATTGACTAAGGGGGAGTGATACATATCACCATAATATTGTTGTCGAAGTTGTGATATAAGAAATTTGATACTGTGTAATAATACTATGACACTATATAACAATGATCGAGAGCTTTTGTTTTCTCATTGTTATGGCTACGGATCTTCAACAACTATGATGCTGAATTGAACATCTATGGAATCATGGGAGTACTTGGAAAAGACGAAGTTTTCGAGTAATGTTGAAGCACCAAGGAGATCAAGCATGTGGACGAGAAGCTACAAAGTTTTATTTATTTTGTAATCCATATGTATTGATAGTATTGCCACTTAAATTTACAAAGGGGGGGATTGTTAGAGCATTGCTCGGTTGAACTCGCATGCGTTGCTATCTCAATCATGTTTGTAAAGTTTAGTTGTCAAAACTATATGTCTTGATTTCTAGACTACTTATATCTAAGTCTCGGTTAAGGACAATTTAGTGTAGTTGAGCTCCAGACTCCATGGCGATCTTACGAAGACGAAGAACTACTCAAGGAACCAGTGGAACTTCATCCGACTAAAAGGTATGTGGAGACTTGAACTTATCTATCACTCAAAAGTCTACACTATCTCCTACTCTTGAGACAAAGTTGTATAAGTATGATAGTTTTCATACACACACATTTGCTATTTCGATCCGAGTTTACTCGCCTATATTTTTCTCGAAATATGTGTTGGTAAGCTTTCGTTTTAACCACTTTTCATCTTAACCCGTGACGAAAGTCATGATGACGTTTCAATCTTGAAAATAGCTTTGATGACGATAGTTTTGAATACCGACTGTTATAACATTATAAAAGAATGTTTCAATGATTGAAATGTAGAGTTTAGATTACGTAACCAACTATGGATATAAGCATATATAGTGTGTTCGCGCATTAGTGTATAAATCCATGTGCCGGAAACCAAGTGTGTGCATACAGTATTGGTGAAGGAAACAGGTTGGGTACGCGTACTAGCGGAAGTTTTCGAACCGAAAATTTCTGCTGAGTTTGTAAGTTTGCAAACTGTTAAACCAGTCACCTTAGGTACACATACCAGTACGCGTACCCACGGAAGTTTTCGACCGAAAATTTCTGCTAAGTTTCTAAACTCAAATTCGGTAGCTATGGTACACGTACCCAAGCTGGTTATATTTCTCAAATCGTAAGTTCATGAACTTAAACAATAAATCAATAAGGAATGCAATCTTTGCAAACCGTGGCTATATTGTTCATGAATTGATTCAAGTGAATCAAACCGATTTTGTTTCAATTGTGTTTATTCATAAAGACCTAAGCAATTGAACAACTCTTCAACTAATTCTTATGAGTCATTTGAACTAGTTATTTGAAGAAGATGAATACGGTTAATATGAAAGTACTCATATGGATAACCATTGGTTAACTATTTGTGAACCAACTAAGTGTACACGTTTAGGTACGGTTAATCAAACCTAAATGAAATACATTTCATTTGTGTGTGACAAGCTAAGTTTCGATCTAACGGCTGAAAGATATTAGCTTGGTTAATCAGGTTTTTCATCTAATGGTGAATATTGAATGCTTTGTTACCAAGGTAACTTTGATTGCAAACCCTGATTTGAAAACTATATAAAGGAGACATCTAGCAACTGGAAAAACTAATCCCCACACCTCTTGTGTGATACTAGTTGGTTTTGCTAGAGTCGATTCTCCTTTAACCTTAGGTTTCTTCTCGAGACCTTGTAGGTTAACGACTGAAAGACTTCATTGGGATTGTGAAGCCAGACGAAACTACTTCTCTTGTAGTTGAGCGATCTGATCTTGTCATTTTCTATCGTACGAGTTCAATTGAATAATTGACTTGAGATTAATATCTCCGATAAGGCAAGATAAAAAGAAATCACAAACATCTTCGTCTCATCGTTTGCGATTCCGCAATATCTAGTTTCGCTACCAAACGATTTAGATTATTGTGAGGTGATTGATAATTCTAGGTTGTTCTTCGGGAATATAAGTCCGGGTTATCAATTGGTTTCTGTTCACCTTGATTTTATCAAAAGACGGAACAAAACTCTTAGTTTTATCTGTGGGAGATAGATTTATCTATCATCATAGACTTTTCTGTGTGATACAGATTTGTTTATTAAAGTCTTCGACTTTGGGTCGTAGCAACTCTTGGTTGTGGGTGAGATCAGCTAAGGGAATCAAGTGCGTAGTATCCTGCTGGGATCAGAGACGTAAGGAGCGCAACTGTACCTTGAATCAGTGTGATATTGATTAGGGTTCAACTACAGTCCAGACTGAAGTTAGTTTGTAGTAGCTAGTATCTGTAGCGTCTTAATACAGTGTAGTGTTCAATCTGGACTAGGTCACGGGGTTTTTCTGCATTTGCGGTTTCCTCGTTAACAAAATTTCTAGTGTTTGTGTTATTTCTATTCCACAATATATTTTGTTATATAATTGAAATATCATAGGTTGTGTGTTAAGATCAATCAATTAGAATATCCAACCTTTGGTTGTTGATTTAAATTGATTGACACTTGGTCTTTGGTAGCATCCAAGTTTATCTCTCTAGTATTTGATAAAGACTCGCAAATTTCCATTTGCTTGAGTATAGATCAAATCGAGAGATTGAAATATTAACTCTTTGATATACTTTTATCTAGATTGAGTCTGATTGATTCTCTAGAAAGTATATTGGAGTTAGTTCATACAGATTGCTAATCGAAATATTGGGTGAGGTTGTTTGACCCCCGCTTTTCCAGTGTTATCATTCTTGTACAAGGAAATATTAAGAAATCGATTTGCTAACCAGCTGAAGGATGGAACTTATTATGTATCCCCGGAAGTGTGAGTATGTTAGCAAAACCCTAAATAACTTTGTCAAACGAGAATGGGTTTTATTTCTGAGTAGACCCTGTGTCATGATTATCGATGAACGTTACACTCTTTCCTAGCAATGACTCGATTAATCCTGGAAGTTTTCCATAGGAATCCTTCAGTTTTGACAAATTCCCTTGCACCGCGATTTGAAGGATAAATTTAGTAGGGAAGTCGAAGGAAGTGATATTATTCTTTCCTACTGCTTGAAGCCATTTTATTATCAAATTTTTATTTCCATTATAGAATTCTCCGGCAGCAAGGATGGCTTGGTATTCTCCATATATAACTTCATATAATCTGGAGAATACCATTTGACGAAGTCAAATCTCCATCCAGAAAAACCAATGTCTATCTTGAGCCAATTCATCCAATCTGACAGGTCTCTTTGGACTCTTGGATTAGTATGATCAGTGTCTGGTGCTGGATTAAAGGGTTCACCTGTGTCAGGATTTCCTGTGCCATCAGAATATTGGGTGTCATATTTTTAAATGTATGAAGGTTCCAAGTCGAGTCTATCATCTAAAGTTCCACCTTCAAAGATACACTATATTCCTCGACCATCTTAGTTTCTCTGCAGTTCTATGATTTATAACTATGTCTGCAACTTACTTGATTCCTTTATCTTTGAAAGCCTTTATTAACAACTTCAATTCATCCAAACTTCCATATTTGGAGTTGAGATCATACAGACGTCCAGGCATATACCGTTTAAAAAGAAGTAATTTTATTGCAAGAATTATGTCAGCAGCCGATATGTACTTGGATTTCAAAAAAAAAAAAAATCAAACCAGTAAACTCTAAACCTATCAAACTTAAATGGCAAACCGAAATAATTCACCAAATTACAGTAAAACTTCGATAAATTAATAACGTTGGGACCAAAGAAAATTATATTTGAAAGATCTTTTCAAATATATAAATTTTACAAAAATCCATTGTATATTTTGAAAGATATTAAGTTTTTAAAATTTTTGATATACTTTTAAAACGATGGCACATATGTAAATATTAAAAAATGAAGACAACTAAGTAATTTAGGGCGTTCCCTATCAAAAAGAGCTTTTTTTTCTTTATATTAGTAAGATTTTTTCGGAAAAGGGACGCGCTCTTTTGTTCTTCAAAAGCAAAATCTTATAGAAATAATGCAATGAGAAGTCTCAACATTACTTGAGAAAGAAACAAAAGCTAACACTTTCATATACCATAATAGTTTATTAAGTTCCATATAATAAGTTACCAGTTACAATTAACTAAGAACTATTCTCTAGTGACTTGGCTTTTTTCTCATTGAACTTTTTGTTCAGTACATTATTAAGTAACATCAAGGATGTCTAGTTAGTACAGTGTTAATGAGCACCCATGTTCACCGCTCATTCTTTATTGTGCTTTCTCAAACACGGCATAGTCTTTACCATCGGCAACAACCTTGAAGTTTGGTGGGACAAGGGAACCCAAGTCCAGTTTTGGGCCAATCTTGATAATAATTTTCTCATCAATTTCAGCTAAATACAGATCAAATTCTGCAGCAATAATGCGCACCGAGCTGGTTGGTTTGATTTCATTCCTGGACCTTACTGCAGTTAGCTTGGTTATCTCCTCCTTTATGCCCCAGTCATAGAAGTGGTCATAGAACTGCACACACAAAAAACAAAACCTTTATCTTGAAAAAAGTTTTCATAGCGTTATCGTTCTTGTACAATGAAATATTAAGAAATCGATTTGCTAACCAGCTGAACTTAGTAATCCAACTAGAGAAAAACTAACAAAAATGAAACTTACTATGGAAGGTATCCCTGGATGTGTAAGTATGTAAGCATAACCCTGAATAACTTTGTCAGACGGGAATGGGTTTTGTTTCTGAGTAGACCCTGTGTCATGATTATCGATGAACGTTACACTCTTTCCTGGCAATGACCCGATTAATCCTGACGGTTTTCCATTGAAATCCTTCAGTTTTGACAAATCCCCTTGCACCGCGTTTTGAAGGATGAATTTAGTAGGGAAGTCGAAGGCAGTGATATTACTTTTTCCTACTGCTTGAAGCCAATTTATTATCAAATTCTTATTTCCATCATAAAATTCTCCGACAGCAAAGGATGGCTTGGTATTATCCATATATAACTTCATATAATCTGGAGAATACCCTTTGACGAAGTCAAATCTCCATCCAGAGAAACCGATGTCTGTCTTGAGCCAATTCATCCAATCTGACAGTTCTCTTTGGACTCTTGGATTAGTATGATCAATGTCTGGTGCAGGACTAAAGGGCTCACCTGAGTCAGGATTGCCTGTGCCATCAGAGTATTGGGTGTCATCTTTGCAAATGTACGAAGGTCCCCAGTCGAGTCTATCATCTGAAGTTCCACCTTCAAAGATACACCATATTCCTCGACCATCTTGTTTCTCTGCAGTTCTATGATTTATAACTGTCTGCAACTGACTTGATTCCTTTATCTTTGAAAGCCTTTATTAATGACTTCAATTCATCCAGACTTCCATATTTAGAGTTGAGATCATACAAACGTCCGGGCATACACCCTTCAAAAAGAAGTAGATTCATTGCAAAAATTATGTCACCAAGTGATATCTACTTGGTTAGATTTCTAATCAGTAAACCTATCAACCTCAAATGGCAAACTCGAACAGTTCACCCAATTCTCCATATTCTACATGATAATCATAATGTACCAGGAAGTTGGTAACATCATAGAGTCGCCAAAAGGCATCAGTAAAAAATTGAATCTAGTTCAGTTAAAACCATGAGATGTGTACAGAGCAAAGTTACCTTGGGGTGCCACAGATTGTGAAGATGGTGGAAGCCAAACATGGGTTATTCCAGCACTAGCTAGATCACTTGGTGCGGAGTTTTTGAGGAAGTTATACCACCCTCCTTCCTTGTTAGAGGATTCCCAATTGAACCCCTTTGGGACATAAATATAGTTAATAAATTGATAATGGCAAGAACTAACAAAAAGGTGATAGTTAAAATGAAATGTAATCAAGACCAGATTGTAGAGATAGTGAGGTATACCTGAAACAATATTTGAGCGCATGTTAATGTAGGTAGCAGTGATAAGGTAATGACGATAAGATTAAGAAGACTCATCTTTGCATAAAGCAAACTTAGTTTTTTGAGTGTATTCTACTCTCTCCGTTCTTTTTTAATAGGCCAGTTTTGTTTTTAGCGAAATTTAAGGAAATTAAAAGAATTAATCATTGAAAGTGGTCCTCATGACACTTGTCAATAAAAGAAGTGACATGAAATGGTCCCCATGACACTTGTTAGCAAAAGAATTAAAGTGAAGTGGTCCACATGACACTTGTCATCAAAAGAAGTTAAGAGAAAAGTGGTCCCAAAAATTAAAATAACATTTGACTTTCCCAATTAGGAAACTGGCCTATTTTTTTGAAATTTTTATTTATAGAAATTGGCCTATTAAAAGAGAACGGAGGGAGTATTCTAGCAATCCAGTGGGTATTTTATACTGAGAAAACAAGAAGAAAAAGATTTTACATTCAATTTTGATGATCGTATCTTTTTGAATTGAATGGGTAAATACGATATGGATAAGAGGAGTGATAATCATCTACACAAATCAATCGTGGATATTCGGACTGATCCCAATATTTGTTACCGCAACATACGCAACATCCATTTTTCACATTACTGATGAGGAGCTGATTATGGGAATGGACTAGTGGTTTCAGGCAAGAATCATCCTTACCAGCTTACCTAGCACTTTTTGGATATGAATGCCACGTGGTACATGGCAAACCATGCTAAGAATTTTTCTAAGGCAATGTGGGAAATCTTTTGATTTTTCAATTCCTAATTTTGAGTGCATTTAGTGTGAGTGTTTATTTTGATTTCTTCTCGGATCTTTCTTTTTGATGGTGAAAGGGAAGAATTTTTAAAGATTTACAGAGCTAACAATGAACAAGCCACTGAGAACTTTACAAGAAAAGCAGCATGAACGAGATAACCGCTGAATGCAAAGCTGTTGGGCCTCTCAGTCAACGATTGGTCAATCTCCATTTCCAGGTCGATCAGCCAATGGGTTTATAATACACTTAACACGGCAGGGAGGAAAAAAGAAGAAAAAAAATGCAATCAATGACACTGCAGCGTCGTGTGAAAAGAACCTACACATCCCTTTCAAAAGACCTAAAGACCCACGAAAATGTGTGGTCTATGGTGGATGGTGAAATAGAATATGAAATGATCACTCATTATCTATGGCAGAATCCGAGTGCGCCAACAAGAACAAACATCTTCAAAGATTGTACTAAAATGATAATCTGACTCAAGTTGATTTCTCATTCATTTCTTTGGAGAAGTTGATACCACTCAATGAAGCAGAAGAAAAATTAACAGAAACCAG
>NC_039358.1:116329944-116379535 GCF_003573695.1 Papaver somniferum
GGGGGGGGGGGGGGAATGATGAGATAAAAATTTATACAACATATCTAGTATACAATGAATGAAGGTGGTGATCGAGCATGAATATACTGGATGGCCCTATGGTCAGTTACATTTTCTGGACTAGCAAAAGGATATCAAATGAAAATTTTAGAATTATCTACGAACCCCCATGTGATTTTCACCAGGTCAAGCAAAATTCGATCCAGATTGGTGCCATGAACAGGAGAATGATGTAAACATCCACTAGGAAACATCAATTCCATCTTTCAAATTATCATCACCTTTAACTACTAGTCATCGTCTGAATCTGTATTTAGAATGAATACAATTATAAGAAACTGTAATCACAACTTGCCATATGCTAGGAAGCAGATTCTTCAGTGGATTGATAAAATAAAGGAAAATTTTGATAATATGCATAAGAGAACAATGGCGCAAAGTGCAAAAGTTTAGAACGTATTTACCTGATCGAATATCTTCTCCAACTTTTCCCCTATTTTTCAACTGTCTCCTGATCATCGAATATATGAGAATCCACCAGTATATGTGGAAAATAAGTAGAGTCAATAGCATTGTATTGAAGAAATAGTATAAGAATGTATGATAAGCCTCTGACAGCTTCAAGACCTCAATGAGATTGTAGCTGGGGAAATGCCAATAGAGAAAGAAGGTAAGCATAAGAGACATAATACAATTTGGACCCAAAGAGATCAAAGCACATTGTGGCAGGGACTAACCTGGAACATCTGATCACCCAAAATGGAAAAAATACCAGCCGCAGAATGACCCATGAGACTGCAAAGAAACCAAATAAGACGCTAGCTGCAAATTCGTTTTCAGAATATTTGAAGACTTTAGCAGCTTCCATGAATACATCACATGCGTCATGCAGGGCAACAACAATCAAACCGATCCGGAAGAAACTACAACACAAGTAGATAGCATGTTACTTTTCAATTCACCAGAGTACATTATGGCACAGAATTCCCAATACCAATAACAAATACTACATGGCACAAAGTTGAGAGTAGCATGCATGAGTAAAGATATGGTGTCAGTTGTAGAACATAATTGTTGTTGTAATATTTTTGCTCTATGGTTATTATAATAAAATATGAGTTATAGTGGTCCACGGTTATGGACTTGACAAATTTAATATACCTTGTAAAGTATGAGAACCCAATTAGGAACACAGTCACAATATGATGAGACATCATTATGGAGAAATCTTTCCGTCGAGTTTCCCATGTCAGGAGTGCAGCGATACTGTATAGGTAAAATCCACATTGGCACATGTACAAAAGCGTAAAAGGAAGCCTGCACAGAACACAAGTAAGCATATGTCAACATTAAATCGGTGCATAAAAAAACATGCCAGATGAGTGCAAAACTTGATTAAGTTGAAGCATCAACTCCTGATGGTCATAGCAACTTGCAGTATTAAATGTTTAGTGGTTACACAGATAAAGGGAAGGATACAGAATTGCTTATATGATTTTGCTATTTCTCATTTTTGTCTAATATTTATTATTAGCTTAGGCACATAGTCACATACAGATTGTCAATTTTCCAAACAAATTCCAACAAAGCAGATAACCTGGTAAAAGTAAAACCAATGGCTGGAAAGTACACTAGGTTGTCATTCATTTAATTGCGGGTAATAAGGAATTCACAAAAATGACAAGAAACTCGCGTTAGAGTCCAAAAGTATAAGCATGCAGAACAAATACTCCTAAAGCATCACCCTTATGGAGTTGAAAACATCTGAGCAAATTACCCAGACGACAGCAACACAATACCTAATTCCAAACTAAACGTGTGTTTTCTACAAGATATCTACAGCATTCCTATGTAAGCAACATTACTCATCATCAGTCACAGCAAGTACAGCCTACATGACACACACTGTCCATCTAGAACAAGTCTCTCCTTACTCCTGAACAAACCCAAACCCGAATACTCTAGTTTTGAAAATATTAAAGATAGTTGTTATCTAGTCTAGTTAATAATTTGTAACAAGGGGTTCAAAAATAAGGATTAATTCCTATAGAAATCAAAAGACAAAGGAAAACTCACTTGAGCTCTTGATTAGGCCAGCCTTTGAAGTATTGATTAATATCCCTGGACCATGGTTCGTGGTAGATAACAGTAAGAAGACAAGCTTGAACAGTACCGTAATATGTTAGCTTCCACATAGACTCTGAACATTTTGCAACTTTTCTTTTTATAGACTTTGTCATCTTTAACGGAACAATTCCATCACTTAATAACCATTTTGCAAATTTCTGTTGAAAAATAAAAACCAGATTAAGTAAACGGATCAAAGATTTGATAGAATAAGCCACATTCATTCAGTGTCAGAACCAACCAAATAGGAGGGCACAAATTTCAAGATTGAAGAAACACTAAAACATCAATAAACAAATTCCTCCTGATGGCTGAAGGGAGAGGCACAGATTTCAAGATTCACTAGAACATTGCAAAATTATGGGAAAATTGAGACCTAGGTTAGGTTAATTACCTGGAATAGGAATGCATCTAAGAAGAAATGAGCAGCAATAAAGAAGATAGCGAAAAAGATAGCAATGGAGAAATGTTTAACTTCAGGTACGCCATCACGACTCCAGATCGAGTCCATTAGGAAGAAAATCAATTCAGGAATAACAAAATTTCATCTAATCAATAGACAATAGACAAAATCATCATCATTCAATCATGAATTCAGAAGAGATCTTGTTGACCTAAACTGCATTCACCCCCCAGGCTTTTTCCGTTACACAGCAACAGAGAAAAGGAGAGAGAGAAAGAAAGGAAGATTTCTTGTTCTGTGTTTGTTTGTTTTTGTTGATGGGTGGTGAGATTCGCGAGAGTGAGAAACGAGGAATGGATGATGAAGAGGAGAGAGACAGAGAGGATCTTATTTGTTGTGTATTAAAGAATGGGAATGGTTTGTTTCGTTATTTTATTGGTTTCTGCAACAACCAACCACGCGCTCAACGAGCACAATCAGTCCCTAAATACTACAAAGTCTCATGATCTCATGTGACGACTCATGTCTTAATGTTTAAGTATGTCTTTATTACGCTTCTTCAAGTGCGTTTTAGTGCTTTCTGAAAGCAATTAAATTCTTTACAGACGGGTAACATATACAGACGGTCTGTGAAAGAAGTATTGTTTTTTAACGGGCTCTTTGGAAGGTAGCTTGCGAATATGCGAATTTCTCCGAGTTAGGACTCTTGATTCCGAATTGTAATAAAACACATGTATATGGTAGCTCCGAGCTGGGTGAGAAGAGTCTTGCTCTCTAGAGCTAACTTCAGACTCAATGAAGTGGGCGGAGAAGACTGAAGAGTTCCGACTCACGAAAGCTCTTTTTTTTTTTCCAACAACTTTGGAAGGTTCAACGGCGTGTCTTCTAGACTCTTCAATGCGATTGGTAGGGACTAGAGGTTGGAAAAGTCTTCTTCTAATGTGTAGATACAGAAGGATGTTTGGATACAAACCTTCGCGAAGGAAGGACCCGCGGTTTGCCAGCAAGTTTTGAACGGCTAGTTCGTTTTGAAAACTATTTTGGACAAATCCAGGAGCACGGCATGGAACTCAATGCGACGGGTTTTACAAGTAAAAGAACAAGATGCACCTCTTTCTTTACGTTTTTGTTGAGGTTCTTTTTTCACAACCCACACACACCACTGTGTGACGAGCGCTCTGACAAGGGAAGACCAAAACCAAGCATAAGATTGTCTAAGAGTGGGAGAATAGCAGTTCATAGACCATTATACATATAGTAGAAATGACACAACTTAAATAATACATTTATATCACATGTTAATACCCATATTCCCAAACACTAATTCCGGATCGTATAATTACAGTACAAAAGAGATTTCAAATAAACATAACTAAATCCAATTAAGTTAAGGTTGACAGTAGTCCTTTTTAAGAGGAAACCAACATGTTAACTCCCATAATTGGTCTTCCTCATCATCCTGATAAACTCCTCCGAATTGACTTCGCCATCACCTAAAAATTTCAGCCAAATGTTTTAGGAGCTTGAAAACACTTATTATGATGTAGCAACAAAAGAATAAAACCTAATACTGCTGCTGCATTCATGAGAGAGACCAAACAGTGTTTCTTGAACATTCACAACACAGACAAGGTTAATAATCTACTGTTTGAATTGATCATTATGAGCTCCAGTAGACAGCTTATTTCAACACATGAAAGGATGTGACTTGGAAAAGAAGACTTACCCTGTAACATGATCCATGAATTGCAAAGGATGGAATTAGGTCTGAAGCTAGCTAAATCTAAAGGCTATCCTAAGGTGCATGTTTGTACAAACTGTACAGCAGTATGCAATCTCTCAAGTCTCAACAAAAGGACCTAGTCCAATGTGGAAATATTTTACACTTTTTACATCTGGCGAACTATTTATATATATTACATGTGTATAGAGAACAAATCAGGCTGCTGATCAGTTAGCAGGCAATCATCTGAATGAGGTCTAGTGATCGATCCTGGTAGTTTTAGCAAGAATTTCAAAGATTTTTTTCAAGAGGATGGAGTCCTTGAGACTTATTATAGAGTGTCATTTCTTGTCTGGTTTTTTTTACCCTAAAGCTGGGTTACTAACCCCGTGGGTGGTTCAAGGTAAAAGACATGGCCTAGTTTAAGATGCAATACGAGGTGGTGAACATAGAACTTATTTAAGGATATGATCATTTGAATGAAGAATGCATGAGAAGGATACCCATCTCAACAAATCCAACTAAATGGTGCACTTGATCCACCCAAAAAAACAAAAATATGCGAAAAATCTTCTTCGCTGAGCCCTTCCCCCTCAACAATGCAGAAGTAGACAATATAAGGAAACAGATTAGAAATGCTAGGTGGATGACTCACCATCTTTGTCTGCTTCGTCAATCATCTGCTGAATCTCCCTGTCAGTGAAGCTTTCACCCAAATCCTTCGCAATCCTTTGAATGTCTGAAGCAGATATTTTTCCCTGATTTCAGATGATAGGAGAGTTAGTTTCAAACAAAAGGTAACCAGGTAACATCAAGAGAAATGGACGCACATTCTCATCTTGGTCAATGATCCGGAAAGCTTTCATGAGCTCCTCCTTTGTATCCCTTTCACCCATCTTGTCAGTCATCATATGAACAAATTCATCAAAATCAATGGCACCACTCCCATCCTTGTCTACATCCGCTATCATTTGAGTGATTTGCTGGAACAGAGTAATATTACAACTTAAAATGAGAACTGAAGATTTATAGCGACTAAGAGTAAAGCCCTGAACAAAAACTGCTGGTTAAAAAAGAAGCCACAAAAAGTGGAGATACAAAAGATCAGCAAAACCAGCATCAGTAAGATTAACAGAACAATTTCTTAACCAAAAACAAGCAACACCCAAGTATGGTTGGACTGGAGTCAATCAATGGCAACTACAGGATGGTGAAAAGACCATATAATCTAAGGATAGACCAGCATTGGGGGGGTTTTGTATGAGGAGGATGACAAGCGATTGAGGGATACCTCTTCTGTCATTTCGAATCCCAACGCTCTGTAAATCAATCATGTAAGTATTTGTATCAGCATTATACGTCAAATTGAAAGAGTATTACTTTGTTAATAAATAGAGAGCAAGGAAAACATACCTCATGGCAACGTTAAGCTCCTTGGCATCAATAGTACCTTTGGTGAGGCGAACAAAACAACAATCAGTTTACCAATTCAAAGTAACAGAAAACCCATTACAGGATAGGGATCAATCATACATACCAGACCCATCTGTATCAAATAGCTCAAATGCTTCCCTTATCTCCTGCCTCTTTTGTTGTGACAACCCATGTTGACGACCTCTAGGTTTATCTTTCCTCATAGACACCCCTCTATAAAGTGTTGACTGCTACGAATAAAATCCATCAAATTGATAAACACATTACTAGTTGCAAGTTAAACCTCCGATTATTAAACATATAAACACATCAAGTTTACGAGGTCATTATCGATCATCTGGGTTTTGTTTTGGGGTCTTCGGTTCTGAGGGTTTTGGTGACTCGCAGTATGAATGAATTCCCATGAAATTACAACATACAATCAGATATGAACAGATACTACGCTATTCAAAAACTGAGTTAAGAGATCCATATAAAAAGAGGGGGGTAAATCATGAAAATGAGCAGATCTCTAGCGACCTAACAGGAATTTAAGCCATCAATATGATTCGATTTGAAATTCTATCGACATGAAAATTAAAATCAAATAGCATAGATCAAAATAAACTTACCATCTTTTCTGATTTGGATTATCGAATGTTTGTTGCTCTCTCTCTCTCTCTCTCTCTGTGTTTCTCCTCTTCGGTTCTTCCCTTCTTCACTGACCTTTCTATGTTTGTGTTTACGTTTTCTTAACTCAAAAGAACGTTTTAGTTTTTTCGGTCGTTATCATTTAGCATGGAAACTTATTACTGAGGCAGCAAAGGGGCTGCAAAGGATTAGACCGTCCAATATATGGACGGGGGATCGTCGTCCAACGAAGGATTCTTCTCTCCTCTCCTCTCCTCTCCAATAACCGCTGGATTTGGTGTGAATCTTTCAAATCCTCCTGTTAGATTTGGATACAATTAGTAGTTAGTTTATATTATTAGATAAATAAATAAAACAAATTGTTGTTTCAGGCAACAATATTTAGGTTTTTTATATGTTTGTATTTGTTTTTCTCATGAATCTGATAGCTTTTTCATGCTATTCGGATTTGTTTTCTGATAGCCATTATGGCATTGATTGGTGGAATTGCGGCATCGTTTTCAAAGTATGTTATGGAAGACGACGATCTACTTCGAAAATTAATACCGATATAGATCGTGATAGTGTCAATTTGGGGTTATTACTTCTCTACAGTGGAAGCATCTTACATATATGATGTTGATGATGAAGAATCAAAGGATCAGGAATCAAAATGGTTTGAATCAATAACCCTTAGAAGGTTGTCAATTTTGTCGACAAACTATAAATTAGTACAATTTCGGTTTTTCGTTTCTTTATGTTTTGAAATCTGTAAATTTAGTACTAGTTGTTTCTTTTTGTTTCCCATTGATGTAATTGATACTGATGTTATCATGATTCCTGTAATGGTGATTCTCCACCATTATGTATCCCTTCAAACCTCAGTTTTAATGAGGTAATTTAATAAACTATGGGTTGTTCAAGCCCATCTTTCCTTCAAAAAAATATATGGACGGGGAACTTAGTAACCTACCGAAAAATCAAGTAGCCAAAATGCTCTTTATAACCGTTTTTTCAAAGAAATTGTCTAAACCTAGTTTTTTCCAAAAACTTCTTCTTATTCAAATCTAAATTTACTAGGATTGAATCTGTTATATCAGATTTTCCAAGTAAACTTGGTTTTGTAATTGTATAGTTAATTTCCTTGGTTTCAATAAAAATCACTTTCTGATTTAGGTTTTAGAATTTATTTTTATGTTAGGGACATTTTATAAAGTGCCCCTGTTTTGAAATGTACACTTCAAAAGTACCCCCGTTTTTTACAAATTTTCTAAAGTATCCCGTTTTATTCAAAAGGTAAATTTCATCCAGTTAAGTGCTAGGTGGCAGTTATCTTTCCAATTAAAAGTCCTATTTACCCCTGAACTACATCTCCTTGGTAGAGAGGATAAATAATTCGACGATCCTGAAAGAGGGTGTAACGATCCTGAACTAGGCTCGACGAACCTGAAAGTGGTGTAACGACCCTGAACCGGGCTCGACTAACCTGAAAAATATTATAGAAAATTGATTCTCCACCAGCCAAAAACCCCGAGACACTTGGGAATGATGAACCCTTTCAGGGAATGATGAAACTAACCTGAAAATGATGACACGATCCTGAACCGAGCTCGACAAATTGGAAAATAATGTAGAAGGTAAACGTACTAACAAGTAAAGGGTAAATAAGTAAACTTTAAAGAAAGTAAACTAGTGTTAACTAACTAGGATGGAAAAATAAACAGTTGGGGCACTTTAGAAAATTTGTAAAAAACGGGGGTAACAAAAAAACGAGGTCAATAAAACGGGGGTACTTTATAAATTCTCCCTTTATGTTATTGTTCTTCTGTTTTCATAATTCTAATCACCTTTAGTGCGTTTTATTATAGCCTCTGGGCTCTTATAATGAAATCCGATAAGAGATTCAAGTATATCTTTGAAGATGATCATTTCCGACGTGACGATGATCAAGAGTTATACAAAAAATATCAATGGCTATCAGAATGGGTTGTGATTACAATGATGGAAACTACTTCTACGACGGATTTTATCCTATCGAAGAAGAAGCCTCTAAATTGTTGGGGAATAATCAAAATACCAATATTCAGATTAGTCTTTTCCATTTTATTTGGTTTCATGTAGATCAAAGAATTCACATTGTAGATTGGTTGTATTTACAAACTTCAATTTCAATGAGGTAATCTAATAAATAATTTTAATGATTTTCTAAAAACCCTCTTTCCATCGGAAAAAAAAAAACTACCAAAAATCAGAAATACCCTCTTTTTATTAGTCGTATTATTGTATTATTACTCATCTCATGATTAATAAATTGAAATCAAAAACAAAAACAAAACCTATCCATTTCCTAGATATTTCTTCTCTTTTCTTCTTCAACTCGTTTCAACTAAGATTAATAGTCGATTCTCGATTAAATTCTTCGTATAAAGGATAACAAGGACTAAGGAAAAATTAGGTAAAGACAACGTTCCAGACATGCAGTGACATCAACTGAAGAAGATATTGAACAGAAAAATGATTGGTGAATGAAGGAGTCGAAACAGAATCCAATAGTCCTGAAATGGCTGATATAAGGTAAAAATTGAAAAATCCACATTTTATTTCGGTGATTGTCTAAATAGGTAAATTAGGTTTTCAAAACAAATTGCAGAAACCATCTACGGTTGGGAGTTCTTAGTTTCCAAAAGTAAATATTATATTAATGCTGGGATAACATGAACTCCTAATCGTAACTACAGTTTATGGTTTGGAATCCCGGTAGAACAGACCTACTGTTAGGTTTTCCTAGCCGTCCGTTTTTCCAGGTAGGACGAAAACTCAATGTTTTACCACTGTTACGGCTAGGTTTTCCCATCCCTAAACATTAGTTTCCCAACCATTATTTCTTTTTCCTAGTTTTGATTACGGTTGGGTCGTATAATCCTCTCTAGCCGTAAGTTTTTATGAGTAACCAAAAAACCCAGAGTTTTGGTTTATGTAAGGCATTTTTCAACTTTAAGTAGTTAATTTTCCCAGGTGTAAAGCTTTTGCCCTAGCCGTAAATTGTTGTTTACTTCTAGGAAGTTCAAACTTCTCAGTCGTAAATCCATCTATGGTTGGTTCATCCTCAGTGTCTCGATCGTAATTTCTTGAAAAAAATTACAACTTTTTACTTATTTATAAATATTTTAACAATAGCGTATGATATTTAATGAACTTTGTTACATAGATGTTTCAACTTTTTTTAAAAAGGAAAGAAAGAAATAAGGAGAGAACCCAAGAAGTGACACCGAACAATGACCTGATTGTCGTCCCTCACCACTACAAATCATTGGGTGCAAACAAAAGGAACCTAGGTGGAATTTTCATTGGTAGAACCATAATAGAAGAGAATAGTTAACATGCAATTGTGGTTTATCAACAACCAACTCAATAGATTGAAGAAAAAAAAGGGATAAAACAAGTGTTGGTCCACATACGGCTCTTGATAAGGGTAAAAAGAAATTGGGGGAGAAGAAGGAATATCCACCCACATACAACAAGATAAATCATTGATGCTACAGTGTTGTTCACTGAAAAGCATAATGAGGGACCTAGGAGTTAGCCAACAGATAAATCATCGGTCTTGTTTGGTTACAGAACTTCGTGGGCTGCAAAGATTTGTGTCATATAGGTAATAATCTAATTTTAAAATTATATATATTATTTTAATTTAAGTATGGATTGTTTATCGTAGCAATATACAATTTGTAGGATCATAAGAAAGCAGTCCCCAAACTGAAACATCAACATGCGAAGTTTTGGTCGTTGGAGGGCGAGAACGAAGATGTACAAGCCTTGGTAAAATTTTCGGGATTATGGCATGGAATTGAGTTTTCACAGGTTAACTATGATTTTTATTGTTTGTGGATTTATGGAAATATTTTGGCCCATATGAATATCACTCCAGATGATGCTCAACAAATTACCGGTCTTTCCTTGGAAGGAAAAACTGTAGAAAAAGGTTTTGACAACTCTATTCCTTTTAAAGATATTCATACCTTGGTAGAAGACTATCTCAGGTGGGACTCAGAGGAAAGAGATAAAGAGTTTTAGATTGGTAGCGGAGCCCAACCTAAAGAAAAAGGAAATTTAGAGAACAAGGTGAACGTCACGTATCATATCCAGGGTACTGGAACCCTCCTGATTCAAGCAAACACTTTCTCTGCTAAGATGAAACTCTAGTTAGGATGTAAGCATTGAGAAGTTTATGTTGAAATTACAAAAAAGAATATACATTATGGTCCAGGAAACCGGAACCGTGTATAATGATGATAGTTTATGGAAAGTATGCCTTAAAAAACTAATAAGCATAATCGTGTTCATTTAAACACTTAAGGGTTGAATAACTATGCACATACGCAAGGTGTTTTAGTATCAAAGATGTTTTAGAGGTGTTCATGAGAGTAGTACCAATACGAAACATATTTGTGGAAATAGTTCATGAGCATCTGCTTAATTCGTACTGGGTAAGTACATGAAAGGGTAGGCGTACCTGTGAATCACTTCGTGAATTCATATGGCCGAGGTACGCGTACCGGGTATGTGTATCCTTAGGATATTCACGAACTCGGGCCCTTGAGGTACGCATACTGGGTATGCATACCTCCCCCCATTCACCAATTGAGAACACCATGGTACGTGTACTGGGTATGGTACCTACCCCGAGTCCAGATTTCAGTAGTTCTGAAAACTCTATTATGATGTTTTGAAACATTCACAATCGCCATAGATATAGATATGATTGCTTGGCCAATTTCCAAGTGATCCACAAACATAGTTTTTGAACAATAAATTGTTTCGAACTAAAATTGCTAAGGACCCATGAACATCCATTGCTTGAATCATATTTCGAGATGTTTAACAAGACAAGCTTGACTCAAAACTTCTTCTTTGCAATATTAAATCTACTAGGATTTATACCACGTAGTCTCATATAGATAAAATGGTAATACTTGTGAGAAAATAGAATGGTTCAATCTTCATATACCTTTTTGTTGATGAAGTTTCCCAAATGTGTTCGTTTAATATCCATTCTTCAATCTTCGAGGGTTATTAAGTGATGTTTGATACTCAACTACCAAACTCTAATCCTAGTCAGTGACTTGACTTAAGTATACTAGAAATCAAGATATAGTTTTGTGCATCTAACACTGACAACAAGCTTGATACAGCAAAATTTGCGAGTTTGACCGAGCAGTGGTCAAATAATAGTTATATAATTAGAATGAGAATTTAACATGCGAATGAGTGGAATCAGTTTCAACTAGCTTATTAATCAAAATATAATGTGATTAACATTTTCTTAAAAAGTACGTAAAAATTGAATGTATAGTTATCTATCATATTTTTATTTATTTTAATCATTATTGCATAAGTGTCACTTGCGACTTAAATAAGCGATAAGGCTAGTCCATGTTAAAAAAACATCTTGGCACACCTCAAGAAATGCATGGATGATTGTACGAAACCGCATTCCTCGTAGGGGAAAAATGTTATTCACCACCTTTTACATTTTTTTTTTGGAAGTATTCAATATATATTTTTCTCTGGGATAAATTTAACATATTCCCTAAAAAATCGATCAAGCCCTACTAAACACACTAGGGATGGAATAATTATACGAAAATATTTTTTTATTTTCATTTATTTCACAAAAAGATTAGTTTGAGAGAGAAATTGAACTCATTTACTTATATTCTAAACATCCAACCATAAGTATACGAAGTGTTTCTTTGAACCATGTTGCACATATTATATGAATATATTCTTTCTGTTTTTATTTTCATTAGCTTTTTATTTTGAAATCATTGGGAAATAAAAAGGAACTTGAAAAAGGCCCTCTAACCAAATCTGCAAAAGGTCCTTTCAGACTCGGGATCGACACTACAATTAGGGAACCATTTCCCCATGCATACCCCAATGATGGAGGGATAGCCCAACTACATCTGATTTTCTATCGGCATAGTTAAATCGTTATCAACATAGCACCACTTATATCTATCGCGGTTGTTAAATTTTTATTTTGTAACCTATATTATTGGGGCTTATGAAATCAATAGAGTGGGTTTCCTTGGGATATCTATGACTAGGAGCTTGGTTAGGGAGTGGCCTAAGATCTATAGAAAGTCTAAATTACCCTTCCGTCCATTAAACCTAAACATTAGAAAAAAAATCTAACTCTATTTCAATTCATTGTGCATTCTTCTCTTTCCCTTTCTGAATAATAACCATTTCTTCTCCCCCTTTTCATTTTTTCCCATCGAAATTCATCGTATTCGATTAATACCAAAGCCTTTTTTTGTGTTTGAAATGGTTAGATTGTTTGAAATCATTAAAATAATTAGGTTTGTAAAACCATTTACGGTATTACTAGCTTCCTACCGATAACATCTTGTTCACTGAAGCTGTTATGGTTAGGAAACTAAGAACTCCTAACCATGAATAAATAAATAAAAATTACATGTGTCATTGTGGTTATATTCGACTCTCATAAAACCTAACCGTAAAAAATTCTGAGCTACACCATTTTTTCAAGTTCTTTAAATGGATTTATGGTCGGTTTTTCCCAATTTTACCCAGTTATAGTTAGGTTTCGGCTAAGACCAAACCTGATCGTAAACCAAAAAATGCATATGTAATTGATTTGCAGTTGAGTTTTTCTCAATTTTACCCCGTTGCGGTTGGGTTTGACTAAGGATAAACCTAACCGTAGAACCCAAAAACCCAACTGTAACAAGTTTACAAGGAGATATTCATTTTACGAGGATTACGAATACTCAAACCCACACAAGATTTAGGCATACAGACTTTACACCAAGCTTTCGGATAATATGTTTTTTTGCGGTTATTTTTATTCCACCAGAAATCCCATTGGATTCTATCAAACTTCTCTAACATAGATGAAAGGATTTCAAAGCATTGCATCTGATAACAAGGATATGCATATATAGTTGAATTAATCAGCACCATGCGACCAGCTTGAGAAAAGAGCCTGGCTTATGTTAGAGCACTATTCGGGCGAACTCGCAAGTGTTGCTATCTCAAGCTTGTTTGTCAAGTTTAGGTGATCAAAACTATAAGTCTTGATTTCTAGTCTACTTATAGCTCTGTCTCGGACTAGGATATAATGTGTAGTTGAGCTTTAGACTTCACGACGTTCATCGATTGAATACGAAGATCTACTGAGGAGATCTTAGAGTAAGTTCATCAACAAAAGGTATGTGGAGACTAAAACTTATCTATCACTCAGAAGTCTACTCTATTATATCTCCTATTGAGACTAAGTCGTATAACTATATAGACTTTTACATTATACACATTTGATATTTCGAGCTGAATTTAAATCGCTTATATCTTTCTCGAAATATGTGTTGGAAGATTTTTGCTTTAGCTACATTCATCATTATTCTTGAAGAGTTTAGTTGGAAACAATTTATTTGTTTGAAACTAAATAATAAGTCAAAAGATGATCATGTGAAAATTGCCTTGAAACATCTTACATGATTTGTGTGAGACAATCATTTGATATAGACTCGGAATGTTTCGTATTGATCATTCGATCACTTGAAAATTACTTATAAGCTAATAGTTTGTGTGAGACAGCTATTGTCATATTCTAAGGATGTTGCAATGATTGAATTGGGAGTTTAGAACAATTAACCATTGTCTGGATATAACACAGTATGCATACCAGTATGCAAATTGTTGTGGTATGATTCAGGTCCGGAAACCAAGTTTGCATACCAGTATGTCGAACAATTTTAACTGTTAAAGTCCGGGAACCAAGTTTGCATACCAGTATGTGAACGGTTCTACCTGAGTTAGGTCCGGGATGACAGTATGCATACCGGTTCGCGAACTGTCGGACAAGACCAAAGTTCGGAACTTAATTTTGCGTACCCATTTGCAAACTAAGTTGGTTTAAGTTCTAAAATTGGTTAAATATGATTTCATACTCATGATCAAATACATATATAAATTAAGGAATGCAATCTTTGCAAACCATGGATTAATGTTCATGAATTGATTCTCTTGAATCAATCCGATTTTGTTTCAATTGTGTCTTGTATACTTCTATGAGAATATAAACAGTTGAAAAACTCTATGAGTAACACAATTAGATTCATTTGATTATTATTTGATCTAGAATTGTTAGATGAATGAGGTTCATAGAAAAGTGTTCACATGGCTAACTTCGGTTAACTATTGTTGAGCCAACTAAATATACACGTTTAGGTACGGTTATCCATATCTAAATGAAGGTATATTTCAGTTGTGTGTAACAATCTAAGACCATCTAACGGTGGAGAGATATTGCTTTGTTTTAAGCAAACTTAGCTTGAATCTTAAATCAGGATTTCATCCAACGGTGAATATTGATTGCTTTGTTTAAAAGCTATCAAACCCTGATTTGAAGACTATATAAGGGAGAACTCTAGCAACTGGGAAACCTAATCCCCACACCTCCTGTGTGATACTAGTTGCGTACGAGAGTTGATTCTCCTTTAACCTAGTTTTTTCCTAAAACCATTATAGGTTAACGACTTAAAGACTTCATTGGGATTCTAAAGCCAGACCCAACTATTTTCTCTGTAGTTGCGTGTTCTAATCTTACTAGTTCTATCGTATTGAGTACTATCTTATCTAATATTGGCTCGAAATTTATCTCCGATAGGTAAGATATAAAAAGTAATCACAAAGCTCTTCGTCTCATTCTTTGTGATTCCACAATAACTTATTCTACTACCATATAGTTAAGTTATTGTGAGGTGATTGATATTTCTAGGTTATTCTTCGGAAATATAAGACCAGATTATCAATTGGTTCATGTTCACCTTGATTTATCAAAAGACGGAACAAAAACTTTGGAGGTATTTATGTGGGAGACAGATTTATCTATCAAAATAGACTTTTATGTGGGAGACAGATTTGTTTATAAAGTGAAAAGGCGAGGGTACCCAATATACCTCAAGCTAAAACTTTTCCTACCAATAATTCCTTTCTCCGAAAGTGATTGTCTATGGACTGAGTCGAGAAAATACAACTAATCCGTTCACACTTCGTGTGATCGTCTATGGATACGAAATCGAGACAATACAACAACGAAGTATGTTACTTGATAAAAAGGTTCGGACTTAACCAAACACAATAGGATTCACTTATTAAGTAAATAGGAATTAATGTTTGTGTAATTTACTTTAATTATAATAAAACAATTATAATACGGAAATATAAAGTAAATGACATAGCAAGATTTTGTTAACGAGGAAACCGCAAATGCAGAAAAACCCCGGGACCTTGTCCAGAATTGAATACTCTCAGGATTAAGCCGCTACACAGAATTACACCTAACTTCGTATAGTTGATACCAAGCAACTAAACCTATAGTTCACCTAGTTCCGTTTGTATTCCCACGCCTTCGACCTTAGTCACGTACTTGGAACAATTCCTTTAGTTCGTATTCCAAACAGTAAAGGAACAACAAATCCGTTTGGTATCAACTTTATTCAACCAAGTGATATGAGTCGGACAAAGGCTCTTCTGTTTATCTTAACATAAACTCCTTCGTCAGGTTCTTAGATCTATCTTATATTAAATTACCGAAGTAATCGTTTAAGATTAAGCCAACAACACTATTAATCCAGAGAATTGTGTTGATGCCGATCTACTCAATTAATCAATCCAATTTATCACAAAGATAAACCGATTATTAATTGGATCCTCTTTTACCGAAACAAGTATTGTGCACACCAAAGATTATGAACCCACAAATCAGAAATCTTCAATATCTTTTTCATCTTCAAATCTTCCTAGATCTTCAATAATAACCTGCACACAATCACTTGAATCTATTTTGATCAATCACGCACAGAACGGAGTCTGTTAACAATGGATTATCACAAGATCATCTTTAGAACTAACAACAGTCTAAAGATCCATGTCGAAACTCTGAACTAGTTTGAGTGAATCTTATATCAGAAGAGAAGATTCTCAAGCATAAACAAACTAGGTGCAATAAAAGTTCAACCACCATTAGTCAATCAAATCAATAAAAACAAAAGATAAACCACAATTATCTAGTTTCCCACCAACGGTACACGCTAGATCTTCTCAATCCCAAACAAGACTTTAAACGGCGGTCGTAAGAGATTTCGCCTAATTAGGTTACTCTCCTCTCTGAATAGGCGGCCACACCAATAACAACACAACAAAGAGGAAGTCTGTTGTTACGAAGGATTAGTTTGCTAGAAAGGAAAACTTCAAGTATTTATAGACAAGGAAGTTTGGACACCAAGGAATTTCCAAAACCGAAAATATTCTCAAGATATTCATTAAAGCACAAATTCGGTTTCCATAATTCCTGGAAATGCTTTGTCCAAAAATAATGATCGAAATCTCTCGGAAAATCCCTAATTAGTAAATGCACATTACTAATTCTTATTTCCCTACAAAATAAAGTTAAATACCTTAATTAAAAGATTCTTAACTTATATATGTTTCGATCCTGGGATTCTCTTCCTTTAGCCATTAAGGAATAACTTTGAACAATAAAAGATAAACAATACTGCCTGTGTTCAAAGTGTCGACATCTTTCCACATTAACCAAATATATTTTCGGTATCTCTAATATTTCTAGAATAATAGAAAATTCGAAAAGATATTTTTGGATAATTTTTTGTGTTAAAAACACAAAACATGCTCGGATTTGATTGAGACTTTTTGTGGCCGATTGCACAAGTTCATAGGATCAGTTTCCCCTTGTTGCATATGTCCATAGGATCGGTTCCCCACAAATATATGGTATCTAACTTGTACGTGTTGCACATGTCCATAGGATCGGTTCCCCTTTCTGATATAAACCTTGTTGCACCTCATACAAGGATCGATTCCCCTTTTGTGATGTACTGCACCTCTTACTTTTATCGGTTCCCCTTTCCCATATTTGGTCAGACATAAAATCACAAACCCGGTCATACCATCTCAGGTGATTACTTAAGATCGATTTCACTAATAAAATTCATACCAATACATAAGAAAGGCCTTTGTGAATAGTTCTACCTAGAACACAACAAGTCATGAACGGTTATACTCAATCACACATATTGGTTGTTCATAAGATATGCAATGAATAACAAAACCAATAACGCCTGTCAATTTCCTTTTCGGTTCACAAACAAGTTTATGAACTTACTTCCTTAGAACACATGGAAAACATTGTTCCCTATGATGAAATCCTCACCTCAAACCCATACATAATCACAATAGCATTCAAATGATTATGGCGATGCCTTATCCACAAAGTTTAATGGTTAAGCAATAAACCTCGTATTGTATTCCTTAATACTATGTCTATCTAGAGTTCAAATATGCTTCACAGTTTTGTTTTCAATATGCACGACTTGAAAGATACGTTAGGGAATGAAACAGTTCAAGTAAAATATCACTAACCTCAAGTGGAAGGATGATTGTAGTGTTGTCATTGTAACTCCTTGCTTCTTCACATCTTCAAGACTTCGCAATACTTGTAATGTCTCATATCCTAATACTTTCAAGCTAACCTATAAGAAGTTGACTCTAGTACATAATCAAGAGACTCTTAACATGAGTTTTGATTCACTAAAATATGACAACCAAACTTGACATACCAACACTTGGTGGGTTCAACCGAGCAATGCTCTAACAATCTCCTCCTTTGTCAATTTTAGTGACAAAACTCTTACATCATATGGATAAACAAATTACAATAATTCATTACAATCCGCTTGATTCCCGATTCAACAGCACAGTGAAACTGCTTACATTCAATCCTTGAAAATGTCGTTGTTGACATTATAATAACAAAGAAAATACTCCCCCTAAGGAATATATGTGGATATTCAATCCGCACGTCTTTGTTATACCAATCTATATGACATGTTACTCCCCCTTAGTTTGTGCTTTCACTCTTTCGTTAGATAAAACATTCAAGTACCAATGTTCTTTTCCTTAGTGATACCAATTAATATAAAATCAATGCCAGTATCACTTGTTTACTCCATATATTTCTCCCCCTTTTTGTCACAAAATGACAAAGAAATGAAAAACTAAAGGACAACACGAAAAGCAATAAATATATATGATATAAACTCATGCTTTTCTTAAACAGGAAAACAATTAACTAACAAGATTGTTACCTCAAATTTCGCATCCACTTCTCCAATATGATTGCATCTTCATCCAGAGAGAATTGATATAGAAATATCATCATGTTGTCATCCTTATTCCAAAACAAAAGAATAGCAACAACCAACCTTTACCAGAGAAAGGTTTAAAATCGGTTTTAACAATTGCAAGCAAAAGTTGAAAACCGTCGAAACACATATGCTTTTATGCTAAACCAAAAACGATTCAACATATTGTGACTTTTTCACATATTGTTTCTACCAGAACCCCTCATAATCCTTTGATAAAGCCTACCAACATGGGCTAGAACTTAATCCTGCTAAATCAAAAAGTCACCCAAACCACAAGGGTTCACAATATATGAGATCGAATATTACGGTCAGAAAACCGAAATCAAACATCCCATAAATGGATTCAAAGCAAAGATATAAACATTCATTCATATGGATTTGCTTCTAGGAATCGGTCATACCACACTTCCAAACAAGTTTAGAATTGGTTATAACACACGAATTTCATACACAAAACAATTTTAGACATAACTTTTGCATACTAAGTCTGAATTCAGTGATTTTTGACTCGTTTTGACCACAAAAGAAAGAACTACACATATATGATCAGTAGATATCAACATCATCAACTCAAAATTACCGTTTCTATCAAAAGCTCAAAAATATATAGAGAATATATGAGTATAGAAGAAAATAGATCTCCCTAAAGATGTTAATTAGTCATAAAATAATCGAGAGATCATGTGCTTCCTCATGTTTAAAAAGATTGAGCACTAAGGTGAGCATGCACATTCTAACACAACTAGGTTGTGTTGAGTTGATCCTTGTCTTGTTCGTCACGAGTGACTAAGACCGAATCATCATTCTTGACCTCTTGCTTGGTTTGTTTTCTCTTGGTCCATATCTTGTTTTTATTCTTTGACCTGTGATGAAGAGTGTCATTATCACAACGTCCACTGGTACAAGAGAATTCAGACATAATGTCTCTCTTTAGTCTTTCAAGAAAACTCTTATAATTATTGTCACCAACAATTAACAGCTGAGAGTCATTTTTGTGACTAACTTTTGGTCCCTTCTTGGCTATGGAGGACTTCGGGACCCATTTAGAGTTGGGTTTCGCAGGAGCAACTCTCTCCTTCATACCATTAGGATCATTGTCCTTTTGAATATTTTTCGAAACACCCTTTCTCCAATTTGGAACATCAGATCTTGTTTTTGCATTTAAAAAGTCATATCTCTTTCTATAATTGAGTCTTTTATGAAACGACCTTGTCGAGTGATATACAAAATTTGAACTATCATTATAATAATTCTTTTTCCTAAACTTAGGACAATACCGATCTGAGTTCTTATGAGGAGAAAACTTAGCCAATTTTTTTGATACAATAGAAAGTGCATCTTGCATCTTACGAACTTTGCATCCCCATTGCAAGTGTCCTTTATTACCACAATAATAATAATGCTTAGTATAAATATACGAAGTATGAGTTTTAATGTTACCTTTTTGTGGATCCTCTTGCATTGGAGCTCGACGAGTTTTCTTCTTCTTCTTCTTCTTCTTCTTTTCTTTGTTCAACGTTGTTGCATTCTTGACATTAGCAGAAATGCCTTCTTTGATTACTGCTGGTTGAACACTATTCTTAGACTTGACAGACTTCTCTTCTTTACAAGAAATATGAGCATCTTTGTCATCATTGGAAGCCTCTGATTGAGAAGAATTTGTAGCTTTAACAAATTTTACCTCTTTGCTAATATTTGAAGCATTTATTCCTTATATGCCAATCCTCTTGTATCACGATGATTTCTACTTGCTTTTAACATTGAGGTTAACTTGTTTGAGCTTTCATTGGATTTTTTCAGTTCCAAATTTTCTTCTTCCAACATCTTGATTTTATCAAGAGCATCGGCTAGATCAGCCTCAAGGCGTTTTTCTCGTGAGATATATACACCTTCTTTCTCTTCTAAACTCTTTTGTTGAGAGTTAATCCTTGCATCAGATTCAACAAGTTTCTCTTCCAACAAGTGAATTTTTTCAAGAGCAACATCACACTCTTTCTCTAACAGTTTTTTTTTGAGAGAGACTAGCATTGACTTTTTCTTCAAGACCCTGTACTTGTCGAAAATTAAACATTGCTTCCGATTTAGCACGTTTCTTTTCCGACAAAAACAGTTCTCTTCGAAGATTTTCACATTCTAATTTCTTAGAATTTAGATCGTATGTACGATCTTTAAGAAGATAATCACTGTTTTGGTAACCAATATAATATCCTTGAAAAACCTTCTTCAATTTCTTGTTCTCACGACAAACAGGAGTTATAAAACCAAGAAAATCCGAAGTTCTCAGCTTTTCATTTTTCAAAGGTTCCAGCAGTTTAGAGTATTCTGAGATATCCTCTTCCACTTCTTGTTCAAAATCTGAGTCATCATCATCGGAAATTTCATCTCACCCTTCTTGTAGACGTATTTTCCAGTCGTCATCGGTTTCTACATTATTAACAAGATTAACTTGTCTCGTAGAATCTCTAGAGATGATTTCTTCAGATATTGAATCGTAGATGCCATCATCAAGTGTTAATTCAAAAATCTCGATGTCTTGCTTTACGTTAACTGAATCATTCATTAGATTCAATTCTTATAGGCTGGATCGCACCAAACACATATTGTTAGATCTTTTCGTGTTTGCCTGCTCTGGTACCAATTGAAAAGGCGAGGGTACCCAAACATACCTCAAGCTAAAACTTTTCCTACCTATAAGTCCTTTCTCCGAAAGTGATTGTCTATGTACTGAGTCGAGACAATACAACTAATCGGTTCACACTTCGTGTGATCGTCTATGGATACGGGATCGAGACAATACAACAACGAACTATGTTACTCGATAACAAGGTTCGGACTTAACCAAATACAATATGATTCGCTTATCAAGTAAATAGGAATTAACATTTGTGTAATTTACTTTAATTATAATAAAACAATTATAATGCGGAAATATAAAGTAAATGACACATCAAGATTTTTTTAACGAGGAAACCGCAAATGCAGAAAAACCCCGGGGCCTTGTCCAGAATTGAATACTCTCAGGATTAAGCCGCTCCACAAAATTACACCTAACTTCGTATAGTTGATACCAAGCAACTAACCTATAGTTCACCTAGTTCCGTCTGTATTCCCACGCCTCCGACCTTAGTCACGTACTTGGAACAATTCCTTTAGTTCGTATTCCAAACAGTAAAGGAACAACAAATCCGTTTGGTATCAACTCTATTCAACCAAGTGATATGAGTCGGACAAAGGCTCTTCTGTTTATCTTAACATAAACTCCTTCGTCAGGTTCTTAGATCTATCTTATATTCAATTACCGAAGTAATCGTTTAAGATTAAGCCAACAACACTATTAATCCAAAGAATTGTGTTGATGCCGATCTACTCAATTAACCAATCCAATCTATCACAAAGTTAAACCAATTATTAATTGGATCCTCTTTTACCGAAACAAGTATTGTGCACACCAAAGATTATGAACCCAAAAATCAGAAATCTTCAATATCTTCTTCGTCTTCAAATATTCTTAGACTTCAATAGTAACCTGCACACAATCACTTGAATCTCTTGTGATCAATCACGCACGGAACGGAGTCTGTTAACAATGGATTATCACAAGTTCATCTTTAGAACTAACAACAGTCTAAAGATCCCTATCGAAACTCTGAACTAGTTTGAGTGAATCTTATATCAGAAGAGAAGATTCTCAAGCATAAACAAACTAGGTGCAATCAAAGTTCAACCACCGTTAGTCAATCAAATCAATGAAAACAAAATATAAACTGCAATTATCTAGTTTCCCACCAACGGTACACGCTAGAGATTCTCAATCCCAAAGAAGACTTTAAACTGAGCGGCCGTAAGAGATTTCGCTTAATTAGGTTACGAAGGATTAGTTTACTACACCAGTAACAACACAACAAAGAAGAAGTCTGTTGTTACGAAGGATTAGTTTGCTAGAAAGGCAAACTTCAAGTATTTATAGACAAGGAAGTTTGGACACCAAAGAATTTACAAAACCGAAAATATTCTCAAGATATTCATTAAAGCACAAATTCGGTTTCCATAATTCCTGGAAATGCTCTGTCCAAAAATAATGATCGAAATCTCTCGGAAAATCCCTAATTAGTAAATCCACATTACTAATTCTTATTTCCCTACAAAATAAAGTTAAATACCTTAATTAAAAGATTCTTAACTTATTTATGTTTCGATCCTGGGATTCTCTTCCTCTAGCTATTAAGGAATAACTTTGAACAATAAAAGATAAACAATACTGCCTGTGTTCAAAGTGTATCGACATCTTTCCACATTAACCAAATATATTTTCGGTATCTCTAATATTTCTAGAATAATAGAAAATTCGAAAAGATATTTTTGGATAATTTTTTGTGTTAAAAACACAAAACGTGCTCGGATTTGATTGAGACTTTTTGTGGCCGATTGCACATGTTCATAGGATCGGTTCCCCCTTGTTGCATATGTCCATAGAATCGGTTCACCACAAATATATGGTATCTAACTTGTACGTGTTGCACATGTCCATAGGATCGGTTCCCCTTTCTGCTATAAACCTTGTTGCACCTCATACAAGGATCGATTCCCCTTTGTGATGTACTGCACCTCTTACTAGGATCGGTTCCCCTTTCCCGTATTTGGTCAGACATAAAATCACATACCCGGTCATACCATCTCAGGTGATTACTTAAGATCAGTTTCACTAATAAAAGTCATACCAATACATAATGAATAGTTCTACCAAGAACACAACAAGTCGTGAACGATTATACTCAATCACACATATTGGTTGTTCATAAGATATGCAATGAATAACAAAACCAATAACGCCTGGCAATTTTCTTTTCGGTTCACAAACAAGTTTATGAACTTAATTTCTTAGAACACATGTAATACATTGTTCCCTAGGATGAAATCCTCATATCATACCCATACATAATCACAATAGCATTCAAATGATTATGGCGATGTCTTATCTACAAAGTTTAATGGTTAAGCAATAAACCTCGTATTGTATTCCTTAATACTATGTCTATCTAGAGTTCAAATATGCTTTGCAGTTTTGTTTTCAATATGCACGACTTGAAAGATACGTTAGGGAACAAAACAGTTCAATTCAAATATCACTGACCTCAAGTGGAAGGATGATTGTTGTCGTTGTAGCTCCTTCCTTCTTCACATCTTCAAGACTTCGCAATACTTGTAATGTCTCATATCCTAATACTTTCAAGATAACCTATAAGAAGTTGACTCTAGTACATAATCAAGCTACTCTTAACATGAGTTTTGATTCACTAAAATATGACAACCAAACTTGACATACCAACGCTAGGTGCGTTCAACCGAGCAATGCTCTAACATAAAGTCTTCGACTTTGGGTGGTAGAAACTCTTAGTTGTGGGTGAGATCAGCTAAGGGAATCAAGTGCGTAGAGTCCTGCTGAGATTCAGAAGCGTAAGGAACATGACTGTACCTTAATCGGTGTGAGACTTGGTTAGGGCTCAACTACATTCCACTCCGAAGTTAACTTGTAGTAGGCTAGTGTCTGTAGCGGCTTAATACAATGTGGTATTAAAATCTGGACTAGGTCCCGGGGTTTTTCTGCATTTGTGGTTTCCTCGCTGGTGTCTGTGTTATTTCTTTTTCGCGTTATATTTGTTTATATAATTGAAATATCATAGGTTGTGCGTAGTTCGATCAATTGGTAAACCCGACCTTTGGTTGTTGACTGAAATTTATTGACACTTGAACATTGATTTTTGATACCGTTCAAGTTATTTCTCATATCAATCAGGCTCACAGATTTCTATTTGTTCATTGTATTGAGAAATTGAGATATAACTCTTGGATGTTTTTCCTTGATTGAGTCTTACTATCTAGTTGTTTCTCTTGGAATTATATTGGATTTAGTCCATACAGATTTCCGAATGAAATATTGGGTGTGGTTGTTAGACCCTAGCTTTTTCAATTGGTATCAGAGCAGGCAAACACATTAAAGACCTCATAAGTCTGTGTTTGTAGCAATCTGATTTTTGTGGACTGAAGTTTATCTCGCATTTACGCACATAGAGATGTCCTCAAAAGTTTTTGACTATGCCAAATGTCTAGGGCTTACCTCAAAGGATGACTCCTTAGCTGATTCTTCCGAATTACGAGGTAGAAAACTTGTGCTATCATATTTTGATAACATTCCCTCTAAAGTGACAGTTGACAATATTTCAAAATCTGAAATGTAGCTCACCAGAACTTTTAAAAATAATCTGCTGAGATTATTGATGTTTTAGTTTCTAAAATTAGATCTCTATAGTATTATTGAGTCTTTGTCTAACAATATCGAAAATCTTATTCAAGAAACTACTCTACAACGCGAAAAAATTAATTTGCTTGAAGATGTTGTTAAAGAAGACTCAATTAGAGAAAAACGTTTAATTGAGTCTCATTCATCAGATCTGAACAACCTTCGTGTTGAAAAAGAGAAACTTGTTGAATCTCTTCGTCTAGCCCAGGAACAGTACAACTCCTTGAAAAGGAAAAACTCTATTTTTTTAAGTAAGTCTCCTTCCGTGTCTATCTCTAATACTCATGTGGTATTACCAAGCATGGAGAAATTTTCTTCTGACGAATTTCCTGCTAAGAGACTATCACGTGACTTACAAAATTCCAAAAAGGCTATGAGTCTGAAACGAGATGCTTCTGACGTTTCCTATCCACGAACTTGTTTATTCTGTGGGAAAATGAATCACAATGTTCTACATTGTTTTGCTACAAATAAACAGATTTTTGATCTTCAAAATCTACTTCTTTTTACTGTTGACAGAGTAAATCTTGTGATGACATCTACAATGGATTTCATTCTGCAGAAAACCAGTATTCTCATAAAAGATATTTCCAAGGTCACTCATCTAGAAATCTCTACAGGAATCATGTCTCTCCTTATGGTGCAAATACTTACGCCATAAATATACACATTCCTAGTGTTTATGAGAATAAGTCTGGTAGACCTAAGTCTAGGAGATGAAATTCTCACAATTCTGATCCTTCGGAACCAATCTCTAGAAGTCCTAGACTTAATCCTCAGAAAAATCCTTCTGATGGATATTCAAAAGGGTTTATGTCTAATTCTCCTGGAATAAGATATAACCGAAGGAAGGTAAGGAATACACCACACAAACGCTTAGAAGATATTTACAACTTTTCTCTCAATATTCGTAGTGGGATTACTTCTCACTCTACTACCTAAGTCTAGGTAATTTCATCCTTGTATCTAACTTGAGAGTTGCAAGGATGATATTTGCGGGATGCTCAAGTTCGTTGTATTTTATCGTCTGACCGAATGGTTTGTGTTAATATAGTTTTCTCCATTTAAAAAGTTGAGTCTTATCTTGACTCCTAATAACTAATATATCTTTGTTTGTGTGCTCTAATTTAAAGAGTCTTCTAAATTATTGAGCCCTGAAAAGATATGAGATATTTGAAAACAAAGTGTATTTCCTTATTTTGGATTTTGTCTGATCCATTAACTTTTTGTAACTGGTCCGCAAACGCCCATGTATTTTTCTTGAAAGCTTTTAGGATTTACTTAACAAAGGTTCCTTCTCTTGTTCTCTAATATATATATATATTATATTATATTGTTCCTTCCATCCCTTATAATAATAAAAAATATATGGAGAACTCTTCAAGACCTCAGGAAATCGTGAATCTTGATATGGAAGAAGACATTAAAGGATGCAGTTCGGTTCAAGAACTTGTCTTGAAAAATATGATTGCAAGGAAGGAGTACAACTCCTGGATTGGTGAATCTGTCAAGGATTTAATTCCTTTTCAGAATGACTCAAAGGTCGAATTTGCAAACCTTCAACTGCAAATAAATCAGCTCATTGATGGTCATACCAAAATGCTGGAAAATCAAAAGGTCTTGATACGGAACCAGAAAAAACTCATCTCTGATTGCACGAAATCCAGGCAACTTGCTCGCATCGTTGATCGAAAGGTGAATGTTCTAACTCATGAACATGGAGTTTCTACGGTCAAAAGGATCAAGGATATCGACAATACCTTTTATGATGCAGTCGTGGAGAGGTATGATATTATCAAAGAAGTCTGATCTTTTTATTTTGTCTAGGAAACTTCGTATGAGAATTTATTCTTGTGTTTCAAGAAGGATAACTACGGTTTGGAATAACAAATATTGTGATTACACATAGCTATTGCCAACGATTTTCATCTTGCAATGTTTTAGATTTATTTATTTAAGTTCTAAGTTATTTGGAAGATGATTTTGCAGTATTAATCTTTATGGTTTTATATATTGCAAAAAAAATTATGGGATATGTGTGTTTACGTCCGTGAACTGTGATTATCTCATATATGTCAAAAGTTAAGTCTACTTTGTCTTTATGCAAATATTGATAAAAGATGGAATGAACTTTGAATATTCTGCAGTATTGATCTTTCCCTGGTCCACTTCTATGTGAAAGTACTGTATGGCTCCGTAAGTTTTCTTATGTTGAGCATTTCCAATTAAATTAATCATTAAGGTTCTCTCGTGGTTAATTTATTTGAGTTTTCTGGATACAAAGGCTATTGTTTTAAGGACTCTTGAAATTCAGAAGGCCCTGGTTCGGCATCAGTCAAGAAGGTTTGTTGGAATTGACTCCTTTCTTCGTGAACCTTATGTTCCAATGGTTGTTGACGACAAGGAGTTCGGGGAAGATAAAGAATTTTTTAGAGGTCTTAATGTCTAGGAAACTTCTTATCATAATTTATTCTTGTGTTTTAAGAAGGATAACTAGGGTTCAGAATAGCATATATTGTGATTATACATAGCTATTTCCAACGATTTTCATCTTGCAATGTTTTTTAGATTTATTTATTCAAATTCTAAGTTATTTGGAAGATGATTTTGCAGTATTAATCTTTATTGGTTTTATGTATTGCAAATAATGTTGAATTATATGTCAAAGATTAAGTCTATGGTATCATTATGCAAATATTGATGAAAAATAGAATGAATCTTTAAATATTCCGCAGTATTGATCTTTCCCTGATCCACTTCTATGTGAAAGTATTGTATGGCTCTGTAAGTTTTCTTATGTTGAGCATTTCCGATTAAATTAATCATTAAGGTTCCTTTGTGGTTAATCTAATTGAGTTTTCTGGATACAAATTCATGTTTCATGTGATTTTTTAATGTCCAAAGAAATCCTTCTTTTCTTGTAAAAGTAAGGTCGCTCTTGTTATTCTTCCGGGAATGACATTTTACAGGGGAGAGTTCTTAATTGAACTTGTGCTTAATAGCCAAATCTTTGTGGGGAGTGCGGCTGTGGAATATTGTAGGAGTTATCTTGTATCTTTATAAACTCCTTTATGATTACATTAAGTTTTCACTATGTGAAATCATCGAAACAAAGTTGATATGTTATCTTTTAGTCATGAAGTATCTCTTTGGGAATTTCATTATGATCCCGCTAGTTTTCGTACTTTTGCCAATTTATATTGATAAAAAGGGGGAGAATTATGGTTTACGAATCATTATGTAAGGGGGAGTGGTTTTCATTGTGAGATGATGTATTGACTAAGGGGGAGTGATACATATCACTGTAGTATTATTGTCAAAGTTGTGATACAATTGAACTTTGATGTTGTGTAATAATATTATGATACTGTATAACAATAATTGAGAACATTATTTTCTTATTGTTATGGCCACGGATCTTCAACAACTATGATGCTGAGTTGGACACGTTCAGAATCACTAGAGTACTTGGAGTGACGAAGAATTCAAGGAATGTTGAAGAACCAAGGAAATCAAGCATTTGGATGAGAAGCGACAAAGTTTATTTATTTTGTAATCCATATGTATTGACATTTTTATCAATAAAATTGACAAAGGAGGAGATTCTTAGAGCACTGGTCGGTCGAACTCGCAAGCATTGCTATCTCAAGCTTGTTTGTCAAGTTTAGTTGTCAAAACTATAAGTCTTGATTTCTAGTCTACTTATAGCTATGTCTCGGATTAGGATAGAATGTGTGAGCTTTAGACTTCACGGCGTTCATCGATTGAAGACGAAGAACTACTAAGGGGAGCTTGTGAAACTTCATCAACAAAAGGTATATGGAGACTTAAACTCATCTACCACTCTGAAGTCTATTCAATTCTATCTCCTATTGAGACAAAAGTCGTATAACTATATAGACTTTACATTATACACATTTGGTATTTCGAGTTGAGTTTAACTCGCTTATATCTTTCTCGAAATATGTGTTGGAAAGCTTTTTGCTATAACCACGTTCATCATTATTCTTGGCGAAAGTCAAAAGATGATCATATGAAAATCACCTGGTAACATCTTACATGATTTGTGTGACAGTCATTTGATGTGGGCTCGGAATGTTTCGTATTGATCATTCGATCACTTGAAAATTGCTTATAAGCTAATAGTTTGTGTGAGACATCTATTGTAGTCTTCTAAGAATGTTTCAATGATTTAATATCCAATCCCATGTCTAGATACATTACGGTTCGTATACTTCGTGTACGAACTGTTTTGACGGAATTCAGGACCAGAAGTTTGCATACTCATTCGCAAACTTATTCAACTGTTTAAGATAGGGTACTTAAGTTTGCATACCCGTTCGCAAACTGATTTAACTGTTGAAGTCCGGGAACCAAGTTTGCGTACCCGTTCACAAACGTTATCAACTGAATTCGGTCCGGAGCTAAAGTTTGTGTACCCGTTTGAAAACTGTCGGCTTGTGACCAATGTCTGGAACTTAAGTTCGCGTACCCGTTTGCAAACTTAAGTGGTTCAAGTTCTTAAATCGGTTAAATATGATTTCATACTCATGAAAAAATACATATATAAATTAAGGAATGTAATCTTTGCAAACCGTGGCTAAAATGTTCATGAACTGATTCTTTTGAATCAATCCGATTTTGTTTAATTGTGTTTTGTATGCTTCTATGAGAATATAAACAATTGAACAACTCTATGAGTAACACAACTAGATTCATTTGATTATTAATTGATCTAGAAGTGTTAAGGTGAACAAGGTTAAGAGAAAAGTGTTCATATGGCTAACCTCCGTTAACTGTTATTGAGCCAACTCAATATACACGTTTAGGTACGGTTACCCATATCTAAATGAAGGTATATTTCACTTGTATGTAACAAGCTAAAGACCATCTAACGGTGGAAAAATATTGTCTTGAATCAGGTTTCATCTAACGGTGAATATTGATTGCTGAAAAAGTGGGGTACAACAATCACACCCAATATTTCGCTTAGCAATCTGTATGGACAAACTCCAATATACTTTCTAGAGAATCAACTAGACAGTCAGACTCAATCTAGACAAAAAGTATATCAAAAGAGTTTATATCACAATCTCTCGATTTGATATATACTCAAGCAAATAGAAATCTGCGAGTCTTTATCAAATACTAGAGAGATAACTTGGATGGCACCAAAGACCAATATCCAAGTGTCAATCAATCTAAATCAACAACCAAAAGGTCGGATATTCTAAGTGATTCAACAACGCACAACTTGTGATATTTCAATTATATAACAAAATATAATGCGGAAAAGAAATATAACCTGTGATATTTGTTAACGAGGAAACCGCAAATACAGAAAACCCCGGGACCTAGTCCAGATTGAACACACTGTATTAAGCCGTTACAGACACTAGCCTACTCCAAATTAACTTCGGTCTGGACTGTAGTTTAACCCCAATCAATCTCACACTGATCCAAGGTACAGTTATGCTCCTACGTCTCTGATCCCAGCAGGATACTACGTACTTGATTTCCTTAGATGATCTCACATGTTAGAGCACTGCTCGATCGAACTCGCATGCGTTGCTATCTCAAGCATGTTTGTCAATGTTAGTGATCAAAACTATAAGTCTGGATTTCTAGTCTCTTATATATAAGTCTCGGACTAGGATAATAAGTGTAGTTGAGCTCAAGGACTTCATGGAGATTCATCATACAAGTAGAAGGATTACTCAAGGAACCGGTGGAACTTCTCGACAAAAAGGTATGTGGAGACTTGAACTTATCTATTACTCAAAAGTATATCTATTCTATCTCCTACTCTTTGAGACAAAAGTCGTATGCTATATATATAGACTAGATCATATACATTTGGTATTTCGAGCCGAGTATATCTCGCCTATTTATATCTCGAAATATGTGTTGGTAATATTTTCGCTTCGACCAAGTTTATCTTTACCTAGACGAAAGTCATAAATGTTTTAATCACCTTGGAAATTGCTTTGACGAGAAATGGTGTAACAACTGTATAACGTCCTCTAAGAATGTTTCAATGATTGGAATGAGAGTTTAGATTACATAACCAATGTATTCCTTGAACCGAAGTTCTCGAACTTTGTTGATCAAGAGAACCGGAAGTATGGCAAGTGTCAAGCACGCGAACTCAGTCCGCGAACTGCCGAAGTTCTCAAACCCGAGAATTTCTGCTGGAGTTGACAAACTACTTGCGTGAGCCAAGTCCGTGAACCCAGTCCGCGAACCGGCGAAGTTCTCAAACCCGGGAATTTCTGCTGGAGTTTGTAAACTCTGTCCGGTGTCTTAAGTCCGCGAACCTAGTCTGCGAACTTGAGAAGGTTATATATCTAAAGATGATCTCTGAACTTGATCTTAAAAGACTAAGGAATGCTTTTGCAAACGGTGTCTATTAAATTTCATGAACCGATTCTTGTGAATCAAATCATCTTTGCTTCAATTGGGTCTTGTGTAGTTACATAAGATTTCCTTGCAATTGAACAACTCTCTTAACTAGTTCATTTGAGTCATTTGAACTAGTTATGGTGAAGAAGAACATGGTTGGTATGAAATGCTCTTATGGTTAACCTTTTTGGTAAACTATTGTTGAACCAACAATGTACACGTATGGGTGCGGTTTACAAACCTAGAAGCGTACAGTCAATTGTGTATGACAAGCTAAGTTTTCGATCTAACGGTTGAGAAATATTAGCTTGAATCTAAATCAGGTTTTCATCTAACGGTGGATATTGATTTCTTTGTAACTAAGGCAAAACCCTAATTTGAAAGACTATATAAGGGGACATCTAGCAACTCTGCAAAACTAATCCCCACACCTTACTTGTGCTACAAGTTTGCGTGCTAGATTCGGTTCTCCTTTAGTCTTTGGTTTTCTTCTTCTAAAACCAGGTTAACGACTTGAAGACTTCATTGGGATTGTGAAGCCAGACCGATACTACTTTTATCGTAGTTGTGTGATCTGATCTTGCATCTTCTATCGTAATAGTACAATCATATTGAGTGGCTAGAGATTGTTTGATTTATCCGATAGGCAAGATATAAAAAGTAATCACAAACACCTTCGTCTCATTGTTTGTGATTCCACGACATCTTGTTTCGCTACCATACAATTAAGATTGTTGTGAGGTGATTGATATCTAGGTTGTTCTTGTTCACCTTGATTATTATCAAAAGACGGAACAAAAAATTTAGGGTTTTTCCGTGGGAGACAGATTGATCCTTTGATAGATTTGTCTGTGTGAGACAGATTTGTTTATTGTTAAAGCCTGCGATTTTGGGTCGTAGCAACTCTTAGTTGTGGGTGAGATCAGCTACGGGAATCAAGTGCGCAGTATCCTGCTGGGATCAGAGGCGTAGGGAGTACAACTGTACCTTGGATCAGTGGGAGTTAGCTTGGAGTAGGCTAGTGTATGTAGCGGCTTAATACAGTGTGTATTCAATCTGGACTAGGTCCCGGGGTTTCTCTGCATTTGCGGTTTCCTCGTTAACAAAATTTCTGGTGTCTGTGTTATTTCAGTTTCCACATTATATTTTTTATCTTTATAATTGAAATAATACAGGTTGTGCGTATAGATCATCAATTAGTATAATCCAACCTTTGGTTGTTTGATTGTCATTGATTGATCCTTGGACATTGGTCTTTGGTACCGTCCAAGTTATTCCTTGTGTTTGATTAGGACTCGCTGATTTCTATTAGCTTGAGTAAATCAAAACAAGAGAGAGATATTAACTCCTTGAGATACTTTTACCTAGATTGAGTCTGACTGTCCAGTTGATTCTCTAGAAAGTATTTTGGAGTTAGTCCATATAGATTGCTAAGCGAAATATTGGGTGGTGGTGTTAGACCCCCGCTTTTTTCAATTGGTATCAGAGCATGCAAACTCGTTCAAGACCTTACAAGTCTGTGTTTGTAGCGATCTGACTATATGGACCATAAAGTCTTAGTTGACGCTTCATCGGGTTTAAAAAACAACCGTAGAAAAAGGTCTGATAAACTGGTTACTCTTCAAAAGGGGTTGGATGAACAAATCCGGATCAATTCTGGTCTTGTTGCAGAAATTGCAATTCTTAAGGATTTGATATCTGGTATTAGTCCCTTGGTGAATCTAAGTAACTCCAGTTGTTCCTCTGTAAAGAATAGTCGTAAATTAGATAGTAATCAACAACCTGTTGATGTAAAAACTGATGTGACTAGGAACCATTCAGACAAAATTCAAAGTTGTGGCCCATATTGTTGTTTTGATTCCTCCAATCGCTTACAACAAGTTTGTATGCCATTTCGAAAGAGTCTGAATGTTGCATGTAATCTTTGTAAGAAAACTAAACAACGTATTGATACTCTGAAAGGACATACAATACTATCAGGAAACTCTAAACAGAGAAGTACTAATAGTATGGGTGCTTTTGCTTTAAGATCTATCTCTCCTTTTCAATGGTTTCTTGATAGTGGATGCAGTAGACATATGACAGGTGATCTCACATGGTTTGTTTTTCCTATTGAATATGAAGGAGGTCCTGTAACGTTTGGATATGGGAGTTGTTGCTACATTAGCAACAAGGGAACGATCAAACTTCCTGGTGTTCCAGAAATACATGATGTAGTATACGTAAAATGTATGACTGCTAATCTTCTTTCTATTAGTCAAATTTGTGACAAAGGCCATCGAGTTGTCTTCAATGCAAATGGATGTGACATTGTTGACAAAACTAGGAAAGTAATTTTTCAAGGAACTCGTGGTAAAAACAACTGTTATCTACTTGATACTCAGTTTAGCAATCGTTGCAATTTGACTAAGGTGGAATCTACTCATCTTTGGCATAAGCGTTTTGGTCACATCAATTATCGTCTTCTAACTAAGATCATTAACAAAGAACTTGTTAGAGGCATTCCCAAAATCAATGCAAAGATTGAAGGTGTATGTGGTGCCTGTCAAAAGGGTAAGCAAACGAAAGCTCACCACAAACCATCTCGAGATATTCTCACTAAAGCTCCACTTAATTTAATTCATATGGATCTCTTCGGACCAATTCAACAACCCACTGTTGCTGGTAAGAAGTATGCTTTAGTTATGGTAGATGATTACACCAGATTCACTTGGGTTGCATTCTTATCTCATAAGAATGAAACTCTTAGTGAATTCAAGATTATTGTTAAAAGGATCCAGAACGAACAAGGTCGCAAACTAAAGAAAATTAGAAGCGATCGTGGAACTGAATTCAAAGACACCAAGGTATTTGAATTCTGTGACGAACTGGGGATCATTCAACAATACTCTCCACCTATTACTCCTCAAGCTAATGGAGTTTCGGAAATAAAGAATAGGAATATTCAGGAAATGGCTAGGGTAATGCTCCGTAACAAAAACTTACCATTAAGGTTTTGGGGAGAAGCTGTTTTTACAACATGCTATTTGATCAACCGTATGTATTTGTGGCCTAAAACCCTTAACACTACTTATGAAAGTAAGTGCTATATTCAGAAAGATCAAGAACATAAAGGAAAAATCGACACCAAAAGTGATGAAGGTATCTTTCTTGGCTATGCTTCTGATAGTCGTGGTTTTCGAGTATTTAATCTCAGAACACAAGTCATGATGGAATCTGCTAATGTTATCATCGATGACATTAGTAACTTTCGTCAGGATAATCCTCCTGCTGAATTGCCTCCAACCGAGATAATTGATAAAGTCAAAGAAATTCCATCGTCAGTTGAAGTTATCCCAACTGTTACTGATCCTGAAATTTCTAGTGACGAGGAAAAGAGCACTGATCAAGGCATCCCTGATGATCAAGAACGTTTCCCTCCACGACATCTATGGGTTCAAAGGAATCATGATCCAAACAGTATTACTGAAGGAAGATATTCTACAACTAAAACTAGAGGACAACTTCAAAATATATGCAATTTTGGTTGTTAATTTCACAAGTATAACCAAGGAATATTGATGAAGCTCTGAATGACCCATTTTGGGTGAATCCAATGCATGAAGAGCTAAATCAACTTCAAAGGCAAGATGTTTGGGAACTTGTGCCTTGTCCTTCCAATATCAATATTGTTGGTACTAAGTGGATATTCAAGAATAAGTCTGATGAATTTGGCACGATTGTCAGAAACAAGGCTAGACTTATCGCTCAAGGATATTCACAGATTGAAGGAATCGACTTTGACAAGACCTTTTCTCCTGTGGCACGTCTTCAGTCCATTCGTCTTTTGTTAGCTCATGCTTGTTTTCTTAAGGTTAATCTGTTTCAAATGGATATAAAATCCGCATTCCTTAACGGAATTTTAAAGGAAGAAGTATATGTTGCTCAACCTAAGAGGTTTGAAAACCCTGAATTCCCAGATCATGTGTTAAAACTCAAGAAGGCATTGCATGGGTTAAAACAAGCACCTAGAGCTTGGGTTGAAAAACTTACCACTTTTCTCATTAGAAAAGGTTTTTCGAGAAGCGGAGCTGATAAAACACTGTTTACCAAATGGAGTGAGAGAGATGTGGTTATTGCTCAAATTTATGTAGATGATATCATCTATGGATCAACCTCTGAAACTTTTGCAAAAGACTTCCAAGTCTCTCTTGCTAAGGAATTTGAAATGACCAATGTTGGTGAATTAAAATTCTTCTTAGGACTACAAATTCAACAACATAAAGATGGAATTTACTTATCCCAAGAGAAGTATGCTCGTGACCTGACAAGGTTCGGTCTGGATAAGTGCTCTCCGAAATTGACACCTATGCCCACTACTGGTAAACTACATAGAGATGAGAAAGGAGCAAAAGTAGATCAAAAGTTGTATCGATCTATCATTGGAAGTCTCTTGTATCTTACAGCTACTAGACCTGACATTTCTTTCAGTGTTGGTTGTTGTGCCAGGTTTCAGGAAAATCCAAAGGAGTCTCATCTTGCAGCGACAAAGATGATCATTTGATATATTAATCATACTGTCGGGTATGGATTGTCTTACACTTTTGATACTAACATTGATTTTCCTGCTTATTCCGATGCTGATTGGGCAGGTTGTGTAAAAGATAGAAAGAGTACGTCGGGGGGGTTTCTACTATGTAGGAATGAATCTTGTTGCTTGGCATAGCAATAAACAAAATTCTCAATCCCTGTCTACATGTGAACCAAAATATATTGTTGCTGGATCATGTTGTACTCAACTCCTATGGATGTGTTTATGGGTGAAAACTATTTCTACCGGTTTTGGTAATTTGGGATGTGTGAATGAGAAATGAATCTAAACCCTAAACAAATGCACTGCACGGGAGTGCTTGTGATTCGAGAAATCAATGTGTACAATTTTGGCCTAAACCAAGAAATGGTCGTTCCAGACTTGCTTCGGCCACAAAGTGAAGGAGATGGGGTTGATCTTAGGCAGGGAAGCGAAGAAGGTGTTGAGATTGTGAAGGTGTTGGCTGTGTATGACTTATATCAGAAAGCTGAATTGGCTTGCAGAATGTAAGTTATCAGTTCTGGTGTTTGGATACGATTGTATCAACACTTGGTTTCTGTTTTTGTCTTGTTATGGAAATAGGGAGGAGAACCTATTTATACAAGTCATTGAGCCTTACCCACGTCTCTCGTGGGAAGTAGAGAAAGTAGATTGATGGAGTAGTGGAGTTGCGTGTGTTAGTGTCACACGATCAGTCTTGCCCACTTCTCCCATCATCACTAACCGTCCATGTCTTCCTGACACGTTCTTGTGATGGCGCGTTGTGCGATGCACGCTGTAAACCGCCAGACCAATACCCCAGTATGTATCCCCCAGTTTGTGACATGATTAATGTCTCGAGTGTGTGGATCGTGGGACCCACAGAAAGCATGTGATGTTAGGTTAAATAACTAAGTTATTTAGGAAGTCGATATTTATAAAATATCGTGTGCATTTCTATGCATGTAACGCATCGAATATATTCAGCGTGTATGAAGCATCGCTGTTTTAAGGCTTAACGGAGTAAGTCGCGGATTAAGCATAGCATCACGTCCAACCATATTCGAGTGATCGTTTGGAGGCTGTATAGGTAAGCCCTGACTTGGCCGATCACTCTGTGTGGAAGAGTGGTGGACAGTGATTGTTGTGATACCTCACGGGTCGCCTAACTCCTGTCTTAGGTTTTCCGTCCAGGCTTGTGAAGTTGGAAGGACGAGATGGCTTGCGACCCATATATGTGACCGTCAGATTAGGGTTTAGGAGGTGCTCGAACACCAACCTTTAGCTTGGTCGAATCCAGGCATGGGACGCGTTTTTGGCAGGGCCGATTGGGCAATGCGTGTAGACTGCATGCTGGTGTAGGTGTCTGTACCTCACTGTCCCATGGAGATGCGATCTAAGCCACTCAATTTGTCTGGCAAAGAGGAGTGGTTGAGATCGATTTGTGACATAAATCCCATGCCGCAAAGGAATTGAAGACCGCATGTCGTGCCAACTTCGGGCGCGCGTTTCGAGACGACCATCCATGGTCGATCTTGGCCGTTCAGTCAGGCGTGCAGTCGGCAGGCCAGTGTACACGTCCGTACCTCACTGTCCCGTGAAGATGTGATCTAAGCCACTCAATTTGTCCGGCAAAGTTGAGTGGTCGAGATCGATTTGCTATTGAAAACGCGCGTCCATGCCTAGTTTGGGCGCACGAATCGAGACGACCAACCATAGTTGGTCTTGACCGATTAGTCATGTATGTAGGCGGGCCCATGGTGATTGTGTTGACATGCTTTGGGACCTTTGAATCTACATCTACACCCTCCGTCTATACCTGCGAAGATGGATGGTTGAGACTGATTTGCGACACATGTGATGTGCCGCAAACCCTAATTAGGGTTTCACGTCCATGCTGCTTTGGCTGGACGAATTGGCAAGCAACGCTTCTCCTTTGGGGAGGCCGACCATATGGAGCCCACGTTGGGCCGATGGTGAACGCGCCAATACCTGCCTGGTGGTTATGGGTCTGATCTAAGCCATCCAATCATGCCGGTGAAATTGGATGGTCGTGATCAATTTGGGACCTTTAGTGGCTAGGTCAGGGGAGGATCGATTATGCAGGCGTGAAGGGGGCCCGCCGGTGTGCAGGACAACGCCTGTCCAACCGGTCATGGGACGATCTACGCCGTTCAACCATGTTGGCGAAGTTGGACGGCCGCGTACATGTTTTCAAAGCTTCTCCATACCAGCCCAACCATCCTACTTTAGGCTGGTATCCGGTGGTAGTTTGGGAGGCGCGGTATGTATTCGACTGACCAGGGCATAAATGAGCCCGCTGGTGGTCATTAAGGTGGTAGCCTGCTCCTGCTGAGGATCGTCCAGGCTGGTTAAATCATACGGCCAACTTGCGTGGTCGTGATTGTTTCTGAGACTGATATGGTATGCCAGATTCAAATATGCTTAATCGGGCTAGTATAACACACCGAGAGTTGTAGCCTGTACATGTATTTCGTGCATGCCTCATTAATGACACTTGGAGATTAGTGTTACTCTACTGAGAGTAACATTCAGTCGTCATGTCGCACCAATAATGATAGTTCAGTGGGAACAACACAGGAAATACAAGGCTGGTCATGATTCCATAAATTCATAGGGTACATGGGATTGTTGTTACATGCTCCATTCTAAGTAAATTAGCGAAGTGAAGAAGTATTCATCATTTTATCAGTGGCTTTATCCTTTGCAGGATATCATCGCATAATTTTGGCTTTTACAATTTTAGCCTTAAATGAAAATTCACCATCAACATTAAGCCCCATGCCTAGCGCATTATGGTTACACTATTGAGGGGTAGGCATGAGATGGTGACAAATTTGTATATTGAAATGATTAAGCTAAAGTAAATACGCATTTACCGCATAGATAGATATCGTCAGGTGATGTCTGGATGGTCGAACCTGATTAGGGTTATGGGGGAAGCAGGACTTGGTCAGGTGAGCCGGTTCCCTATGATTTCCTCCGCACATATCTGGACAGAGCTTGGACCGCTTCTTGGATTGGGTGTACTCCCTTCCATTATACGACGGCTTCTCTCAAATATATCCGATGAGCATTGTTGATATTTATCCCGAATTAGCAGCCTTTATAGGTGGCAAGTGAAGACTCCCTTTCTCACTGGGATTTTGTTGGCTCGTGAAATACAAAGAAAATTCTAAGGACTCCTCCTATCACAGAATCTTTTTCTTCTATATTCCAGGTACTGCTCCGCGCTTATCTGATCTTCTATCGATCAACAATAATGATGATTTTTTTTTGTAACCATAACTTCTTCTTCTTCGCAGTTTATCATGGAGGCGATTGGTGATGATCACTCTGTAACTTCTCCAGAAAAAAGTTTCGAAGTCAATAAGCCTGAGGAGGCTGGTGCATATGAGGAGGTAATGGCTAAAATTGATCTCCCACTCCGTGAAGTCGGTCGTGCTATACAGGGGATATCCATTCTGCACCCACGTATTACCAGGGGACGCATCTGTGCCCTTTCAGCTGCGATCGATATGGAGGAGCAATGGAGGCGCGATGAAGCATTGCGAGAATCAACAAGCGCAAGAGCTGAGATATTTGCAGCACGGATAAAGAGGCGTAGGGTTGAACACAAACGGCCTCTCGGTGAAGATAAATGTGATTACCCAATCCATAATGGCGTGATAATCCTCGATTCTGACACAGACGAACCTGAGTGTCTGAAAGTGCTCAACACAATTCCTAACGCTGCTGTGGCTCTTGAGGAATATGTGGAAGTTTTCTCTGTTGATGCTGTTGAGGTGGATAGCGTTGCTGCAAAAATATCCGAAGCGGAAGTTGAGGCAGATCCGGAGGAAGAAGCAGTAGCGGTCCACAATGGCGATGGTGTTGAAGCAGGTCCTAGCGGTGGTGTAGGCACGGTCGACCTTCTTGATGGCTAAACCTCTTTGCTTCTTTTTCTCTTTTCAAATATTTTCCTGTAATTCGTGAACATCTTCCTTGTACTCAGTGGCGGCTGAGCTCAAGATCTTCTTCTTTTGTTTGCTTGTTTGAATAAAGGTTTTTATGTTATAATCTTTCGTAAGACTACATCTGAACCTTTTCAGGCACAATGGCGTGCCTTCATATGTATGTGATTTTTCATGATAAAATAAATAATGCCATAATGTAATACCACGGACCTGTATGTGCTCCTGACGCGAGATCTCCCTGGTCTTGCTGGGATAAATGGCTCAAAGCATCTTCTTTTCTGCACATATTCTTGACTTCTTACGAAATGTTTTCTTAGGGTTTCCTTCTTGGCTTGCTCTAGTGGGTTGATTTAGGCTAACTCAGGATTTTGTCTTCCTTTAGGGGGTAAAGAAGTTCTTAGATGGAAATAATATTTCAATTAAATTGAAAATTAAATATTGAAACCCTAATTATGAATGCAAGTATTGCAATCATTTTCTAGAGGAATTACAAATATGGTATGAAAAGGTAATTGTAAAAAAAACACGCTGGAGGAAATAGCACAACGTTTTTTTTTAAGTGTGGAGGACACTGGAAAGTGGTAGCACATCTTCTTAAGTATGGTAGGGTTTGAGCCATCGTGAGTGAATTATTACGCCTTCCAGCTTGTCAGCGTTGATGATCTTGCAGTAGCCGCCTAGGATAACATCTGCTAACAGGTATGGATCATCCTCTCTTTCGGTGGGCGAGTCAGGTGGAGTGGTCATTTTCACTGTCATGCTCCCAACCTTGAATGTAGTCATCTTCGTCACCAGATCTCCAATTCCAAATGGGTTTGAGCGTGCAGATACTTGGACCTTGGCCTTATCGTCTTTGATCGAGACAACCTCTAAGCTATTGATAAAACGTTTGAAGGGGACCATCTCCCATTCACATCTCCTAGCCGGGGTTGGTTTGCTGGTTGGAACCAGTCCCCAGGACTTGTCAGAGTGAGGAGTGATTGGTTGCAAGAAGGGTTGCGTGGTGAGACTTACTTGAACTCGGAACCTCTTAATGTATGCTGATAGGCTCTCTCCAGGAAGTTGTGTCACGTTGGCAAGCTGCAGGTGCGGTAACAGACAGTCTTCAAGTCCGGACGCCTTGTTGGAGATTCTTTTGGGTATCGTAGCTGGTAGAGGACAAGCTCCCAGCGTTTCCTTGTTGTCATGTATCCAAGAGCATCCCAGGACCATGTCATAATTGGGATGCTCTTTGACTATGTAGAATCTTGCTTGCGTCGAGGCATCACCCAATTTGACTTCAAGATCGATGTATCCATATGCATATCCAAGTTCTCCCTCTGGATTCTCAATCACAGTTAGGCTGCGAGTGGCTTCTTGCTTTGAAATCCTTGCTGCCTTCAAGGTCTTGACAGTGATGATGTTGAATTCGGAGACCGTATCAATCAATGTGCTATCGAACTCAACATCCTTCAAACGAGAGACGGTTAGGAGTCCCCAGTTTCCCTTGCTTGCATCTTCCAGTAAAGACTGAGGTTTCGAGACCGCTTCCCTTTCTATATACAAACGCCTGCCTGAGACAACGCGGTTGAGGGCTGCAAATATGTCCTGACGCTGCACCTTGGATAAATATAAAATCTCGCACAAACGTTCCATCATAGATTTTACAGTCTTGCGAACAGAATCCTCGGAAATCATGCAGTTCCTGATAGGGAGAGGATCTCTATTAACACCTTTGTTTCCAAGCTGGAGTTCTCCTGCCTCTATCTTTTCTTTGAAGTTTGTTTCAGCCTGTTGCAGTCTTTGGTTGAATAATGGACAAACCTATGGTAGCGGCAGTACTTGGGGTCCGCCATGTCTTTCTCAGTTGGCGGGCGTCTTATAGGAGACAGCTTGATAGCATCGTCTTGAATCCATGCCTCCAAGAGTTACATTACTTCACTCGTGGGGAATGGGAAGCCTGCATCTTCGGTGTCTTGTGCACGAGTCTTGCCTGTTCCTTTTTGAGACGAGGTTTGTGTGCCGGAGCCGCATGCTTGGGTTATCGTTCTGTTGCTGGAGCTTTCCTTTTTCCTCCTTCGCCTACCACGCTCGCAGAAGGACCAGTGTTGTATTGCTTGTTCGTGAGACGCCTGATTCCTCGACTCTCACGTGGATCTTCGTTTCAAACAACCATGGTTCTCTCTAGCAATGTTGGGGCAGTTGTGGCTGAACGCTTGGCAGCTTCATGGAGTTTGGAGAACGTCTGAAATCCCAGATTCTCCAGTAAAGCGCGGTATATGGGTATCATCCCGTTGATGCACAGTTCTACCAACTGACGTTCAGTGATGTTCGGATCATGACAATCTAGTGCTTGAGTTCTGAACCTCTTGACGAAGCCGTTCGGATGTTCGTTGTTCCGCTGAGAGACTCTCCTCAGATATGAAAATGTGATTTGGTCGGACACGAAGAAGTACTTTTTATAGAAAGCGCTGACCATCTCGTCCCAATTGGATATGCTGTTAGGCGCGATGTTGTTGTACCAGGTGTACGCCCTCCCCATAAGTGATTTCGAGAATTCTTTCAGACGGAGAACACGATTGTATTCATGCTCTCCCAAAGATTCTAAGAATCGAGAGATGTTTTCATGAGCGTTACCAGTACCATCCTAGAGGGAGAACTGGTGAGAGGTGTATCCTCTTGGAAGAGGAATTTGTTGCACATCTTAAGGGTACGACGGCTGATGTTGGTGCGCCTCCATCATGTTTCCTTTGCCTCAGCTTTGGAGAAGTCGTTCCAGGTCTTCACGCGTGATGAAATTGGATGGCCGGTCCATCTCCCTTGGGCGTTCAGGAGCAACACGAGCTTCTTCATTCATGTGGGTATGAGTGGTAACGCCTGCTCTGGATGTATTGAAGGCATCCCTTGTTGGCTCCAAGGGTTACCGTGAGTCTTGTGGCAATCGTTCAGTTAAGGTTTTAAGAAAAGTGAGTACCTCTTTCTGAGTTGCAGCCATATCCGTTTGAGTCTTAACAAGAGCTTCCTGCCTCTCCATCAAGTCTGCGATGGTAATAGGAGATGGTCCTCCTCTTGCTCCTCCGGCTCCTCGTCCTGATGAAGGAGTGGAAGTTGTTGCTCTGGTGATCGTCGGAGGCGTTACACTTGAGGTGATGCCGGGATTCGCGGCTTCTCTGGCTCTGGTGATAGGAGGCGTTACGCTTACTGGGACCTCTCCTGCTCCGCTGGCGTTGGTGGTAGAAGAGACGACTCCACGAGATGTATTGACTATAATAGATCCACTGACAGGTACATCAATATTGAGAGTGTTATCTGCACTAGCTCCGTCAGAATTGATTGCTGATCCTGACCTAAGTTCTACCATCTTGAAACAGGTTGATGATTGAATTGAATCTAAGATCTACCCCTTCGAAATTGATGAAATTGAATCAGATTTTGAAGAAATTGACTTTACAACCAAGAGATTAACCTCCCGTTGTGGTCGCCAATTGTTTATGGGTGAAAACTATTTCTGTCGGTTTTGGTAATTTGGGGTGTGTGAATGAGAAATGAATCTAAACTCTAAAAAAATGCACTGCACGGGAGTGCTTGTGATTCGAGAAATCAATTTGTACAATTCTGGCCTAAACCAAGAAATGGCCGTTCCAGACTTTCTTCGGTCACAAAGTGAAGGAGATGGGGTTGATCTTAGGGAGGGAAGCGAAGAAGGTGTTGAGATTGTGAAGGTGTTGGCTGTGCATGACTTGTATTAGAAAGCTGAACTGGCTTGCAGAATGTAAGCTATCAGTTCTGGTGTTTGGATACGATTGTATCAACACTTGGTTTTTGTTTTTGTTTTGTTATGGAAATAGGGAGGAGAACCTATTTACACAAGTCATTGAGCCTTACCCACATCTCTCGTGGTAAGTGGAGAAAGTAGAGTGATGGAGTAGTGGAGTTGCGTGTGTTAGTGTCACACGATCAGTCTTGCCCACTTCTTCCATCATCACTAACCGTCCATGTCTTCCTGACACGTTCTTGTGATGGCGCGTTGTGCGCTGCACGCTGTAAACCACCAGACCAATACCCCAGTATGTATCCCCCAGTTTGTGACATGATTAATGTCTCGAGTGTGCGGATCGTGGGACCCATAGAAAGCATGTGATGCTAGGTTAAATAACTAAGTTATTTAAGAAGTCGATATTTATGAAATATCGTGTGCATTTATATGCATGTAATGCATCGAATATATTCAACATGTATGAAGCATCACTGTTTTAAGGATTAATGGAGTAAGTCGAGGATTAAACATAGCATCACGTCCAACCATCTTCGAGTGATCGTTTGGAGACTGTATAGGTAAGCCCTGACTTGGCCGATCACTCTGTGTGGAAGAGTGGTGGACGGTGATTGTGGTGATACCTCACGGGTCGCCTAACTCCCGTCTTAGGCTGTCCGTACAGGCTGGTGAAGTTGGACGGACGAGATGGCTTGCGACCCATATTTGTGACCGTGGGATTATGGTTTAGGAGGTGCTCGAACACCAACCTTTAGCTTGGTCGAATCCAGGCATGGGACGCGTTTTTGGCAGGGCCGATTGGGCATGCGTGTAGACGGCATGCTGGTGTAGGTGGTTGTACCTCACTATCCCATGGAGATGCGATCTAAGTCACTCAATGTTTCTGGCAAAGAGGAGTGGTTGAGATCGATTTGCGACAGAAATCCCAGGCCGCAAAGGAATTGAAGACCGCACGTCGTGCCTACTTCAGGCACACACGGTCTTGGCAGATCAGTCAGGCGTGCAGTCGGCAGGCCAATGTACACGTCCGTACCTCACTGTCCCGTGAAGATGTGATTTAAGCCACTCAATTTGTCCGGCAAAGTTGAGTGGTCGAGATCGATTTGCTATTGAAAACGCGCGTCCATGCCTAGTTTGGGCGTACGAATCGAGACGACCAACCATAGTTGGTCTTGACCGATTAGTCATGTATGTATGCGGGCCCATGGTGATTGTGTTGACATGCTCTAGGCCCTTTGAATCTACATCTACACCCTTCGTCTATACTTGGGAAGATGGATGGTTGAGACTGATTTGCGACACATGTGATGTGCTGCAAACCCTAATTAGGGTTTCACGTCCACGTTGCTTTGACTGGACGAATTGGAAAGCAACGCTTCTCCTTTGGGGAGGCCGACCATGTGGGGTCCACGTTGGGCCGGTGGTGAACGCGCCAATACCTGCCTGGTGGTTATGGGTCCGATCTAAGCCATCCAATCATGCCGGTGAAATTGGATGGTCGTGATCAATTTGGGACCTTTAGTGGAATTTCATGCGACCCTTTAAGCTTTAACGCCGGCCCAACTTCGGGCAACCGTACACGGTTCTGTGGATAGGTCAGGGGAGGATCGATTATGCAGGCGTGAAGGGGGCCTGCCGGTGTGCAGGACAACGCTTGTCCAACCGGTCATGGGACGATCTACGCCGTTCAACCATGCTGGCGAAGTTGGACGGCCGCGTTATTGGCAGTCTTGTGCGTACATGTTTTCCAAGCTGCTCCATACCAGCTCAACCATCTTACTTTAGGCTGGTATTCGGTGGTAGTTTGGTAGGCGTGGTGTGTATTCGACCGACTTGGGCATAAATGGGCCCGCTGGTGGTCATTAAGGTGGTAGCCTGCTCCTGCTGAGGATCGTCCAGGCTGGTTAAATCATACGGCAAACTTGCGTGGTCGTGATTGTTTCTGAGACTGATATGGTCAGTCCAGATTCAAATATGCTTAATCGGGCTAGTATAACACATCGAGAGTTGTAGCCTGTACAGGTATTTCGTGCATGCCTCATTAATGACACTTGGAGATTCGTGTTACTCTGCTGAGAGTAACACTCAGTCGTCATGTCGCACCAATAATGAGAGTTCAGTGGGAACAACACAGGAAATACAAGGCTGGTCATGATGCCATAAATTCATAGGGTACATGGGATTGTTGCTACATGCTCCATTCTAAGTAAATTAGCGAAGTGAAGAAGTATTCATCATTTTATCAGTGGCTTTATCCTTTGCAGGATATCAGCGCATAATTTTGGATTTTACAATTTTAGCCTTAAATGAAAATCCACCATCAACAGGATGAAACAAATGCTAGCTGATAGGGAGTTGATACTGGAATAATGAAGATCTTCTGTCCTAACTCTAACGCGATTCGAATCACTGAGAATCCCGTTGAACACTCAAGAACAAAGCACATTGACATAAGGTACCATTTTATTCGTGATCTCTATGAAAATGGTATCATAAGCATGTAATTTGTGCCTTCCGAACAACAATTGGCTGATATTCTTACCAAACCATTAGACACTGCTATATTTCAACACTTGCGGCAGTCTATTGGTGTTGTTTTGGTTCATTAAGCGTTTCTATAACTCTTGCCCCTATGCTTATGTATATCTTTTGGGAAACTTAGTTTGAAACTCCAGTAGGTTACTTCAGTTCAGTTTCTGTAGAGTTGTTTTTCTGTCTTGTTAGTGTCATTTTCTGTGTTTCAAAAACCCTTTTTTTCTCTTGAAATTAAGGTCGCTCGTTGTTGTTCTTTCGGGAATGACATCAAATGGGGGAGAGTTCTTTTGAACTTGTGATTAATGGTCATATCTTGAGGGGTGTGCGGTTGTGGAATTTTAGAGGGGTTATATTGTATCTTTAAACTCCTTGATGAATGCTGTTAGCTTCGGCTATATGATTGCATCTAAATAAGATGATGTGTGTTTCTTTCTCTCAGTCAGGAAATGTCTCTTATGGAAATTTCATTATGAACCCGTTCTTGTACCTTTGCCAATTTTATTGACAAAAAGGGGGAGAATTAATATGTAGTTCACACTACAAATACATATGGTTTTAGGATCATTGTGTAAGGGGGAGTGGTTTTCATGTGAGATGGAGTATTGACTAAGGGGGAGTGATACATATCATCATAGTATTATTGTTGAAGTTGTGATACAATTGAGCTTTGACACTGTGTAATAATACTATGACACTGTATAACAATGGTCGAGATCGATGCTTTCTCATTGTTATAGCTAAAGATCTTCAACAACGACGGTGCTAAACTTACAACCTTTGGGATCATTGGAGTACTTGGAAGTGACAAAGATTTCGAGGAATGTTGAAGATTAGACATGTGGAATAGGAGCTACTAAAGTTTCATTATCTTTTTGTATTCCATATGTATTAATAGTTTTGTCACTAAAATTGACAAAGGAGGAGATTGTTAGAGAAGTGCTCGGTCGAACTCGCATGCGTTGCTATCTCAAGAATGTTTGTCAATGTTAGTGATCAAAACTATAAGTCTTGATTTCTAGTCTCTTATATCTAAGTCTCGGAGTAGGATATTAAGTGTAGTTGAGTGATAGGTGTTATAAAACACCTAGATTTCATATCTATTGTTTATGTTTTCTTTATTATTTCTCTTGTAAAATATGTATCTTATGTTCACTTTTGAGTGTTTAGGTACTGTTGTAGTGTTAAGATTGCGGTAAATAAGAATTCGTTGCTCGGACTTGTAAAGATTTAAAAATAAAAATATATACACAATATTTGTCACAATGGGCGAGAGGTACTGGGACTAAAGATTCGGCCATTTTTCATTTTCAAGTGGTTCAGAATTTAATTCTAGGCGATTATAGTTCAAAACAAAACAAATATTAACTCTAGTTTATTGCCAAGATAGATTTTATAAAATATTACTTGTATTTCTTAAGCATGGCATATCAAAAATCCCTAGGACTAAGCATACTCCATCAAATGAAATCACAAGTAATTAATTTAAAATCTTAATTCAATTAAAATTAATGCAAAAAGTAAATAAAAGAATTAATGAAATTACCCCAAGTATGAAGTTTGGCCTCCTCCGTCGTCCAGTGTTGGGTTTTAGCTCATCATAGTAAAAATGCTCTCAAAATAATTATTTATTGCTCAAAAAGTGGTTTACAAATGATGAAAAGGTGTAAAACAATTGAACAGAAAAATCGCAACAGAAATAACTGTTGCAAAGGCGCTGTTCAGCTGTTACAAGAAGAACGATAAATGATAACTGTTGTTGTACCACGAACTACGACCCACATTACGACCCACGGTTGTGCGTCTAAGACTCTGTTTAAGAACGACGGTCTTTGGCTGTCTGTTCTTCGTGTTCTTCATCTTCATCAATGGCAGCAGCAGCAGCAGAGAGAAATCATGGTTCTCGATTCTGCAGCGTTCCTTCTCTCCTCCCAACTCTCGACAGCCACTTCTGATGACCCTAGAGGCCTTTATATACCCAACAACATCGATATCTTCATCATAACTTCATAAAATCTTCTCTTCACGGCGCTGATATCACGAGAAGAAAAATATTGTTTTCTTTCCTAAAAGTCACGGGAAAATATTTGGAAATATTCTGCATGCGTCTGGTTTACTCCATATTCTTTCCTAACTTGATATGTTCGAATCCTAGGAGCGTATATCTTCCATATTCACGCGTATCAACAGCCATGATATCCCTGATATCACGCTCTGCCTCTGTTTAGCCAAGATACGATATTCTAGCCCAACTGGATCGTATCCATTAACCATACAATCCCTGTTTAGCCCAAACAGGTCAATCAAAATAAAATCCAGTGATTGAATCTCCTTGAATCGCCTTCAAATGCAACCCTAAAATCTGTCACCATTATTCCCGCCAAAACCAAAATTTAAATCGTGAAGATGGTTTCCCCCTTAGCAAACAGTGGTGTCCCCTTAGCAATTTGGGTGTAAACATCATTTTTGGGTGTAAATAACCATGGGGTGCCCTTACCAAACAAGGGGTGCCTTTAGCAATTCTTCCGGGATATTTTCCGCACTTTTTTCGGAGTTCCTCCGGGACATTTCCAGGGTACTTCCGGTACACCTCCGGGGTACTTCCGGTACGCTATCAACGGAGCTCCGAACGCCGCACTTTTAGCCAATTTCTCCACAAAACTTTATTTTTCCAAAAAACCTAAACACACATAAAAACACCATAATGAGAACAAATGGGTACTAATAAAATACATAAAAGAGATCAAAATAGACACATAAATGTGTCTATCAAATGCCCCCAAACTTATTATTTGCTAGTCCTCGAGCAAATTTTATTCTTGAAAAGTGACCGAGTTAATCTCGGGTGGGTTTATCAGAGGTGTACCCACAAAAACCAATACTCCAGACCCTAGCTATCTACGAAAAATCTTGGAAAGCACTAAAGAACCTCCTTGGTTGGCATACTTATTAATTACAAGAGGAAGTACCCTGACGCGAAATTCCAATTGTTGTATACGAGTTTGCACTCAAGCATACTATAATTCATATAAGTGACAGAACTCTACTAAGATAGTTTCACGATGGACATCATACTCGGAGTCAGACTAATCACATGAAAAGATTAAGAAGATGGAAAAAGAAAAATGTAGATGGTTGAAAAGCGAACGGTGTTTCCCATATCTGTCTGAAGGCCTCTGCCAAGATGAACCTAACCTAAATGACTGAGATACCGGTCTGACTAATATTAATACACTGGCATATACAAGGGAACCAGTGGTCAATAACTTAAATCTAGATCAACAAACTGGAAAATACAAGGGAACCAGCAGTTGACTACACATAACAATAACCATTTTTTTTTTATTTTTTTTTAACTTAACGGCATGAATAGATCTTTTTGATCCAAGCGCATGCTTCTTGTTAGCAGATTACACGATAGTTCCCACGGGTCCTGCATTCCACGCTTGCTTAGGCGACGGAAACAGGGAGAACACACGCATATTGCTATCCAAGTGTTAATACTTATTCCGATTGGTCTAACTGGTCC
>NC_039358.1:116380007-116382986 GCF_003573695.1 Papaver somniferum
ACTTTCTGAGAGTTAAAGGTAAGGCACTATGAAGGTGATAATCACCCCCAAACTTAGAGTTTTTAGTGTCTCTAGATAGACTAGTAACAATCTCCCTAATTTCTGGATCATTAGATTCTTGAAAATGGTCAATTGATTCTTCTAATTTATTATCAGGTAGTTCATCTTTACTCATCTCTACGGGTCTATCTTCTTCTTCCAAGACTATTGTTTCTAAGTCGCTAGACTCTAAAACAATATTTTCGAAATGAACCCGTTCCTCTAAACCACTATCGGCTCCGTAATCAAAAGGAAAAACTACATCGTCTAAAACGGTGGTATCCCTAATCAAATCCTCGTCCTTTTGAATAGGTAAATAACCATAAAAATTATTTGGATTTGAACTAGAAATAATATAATCATTATAAAGCTCAATTGGATTAATAGATTCCTGATCACTATGCCTACATATTTCAGAATCTTCATTACTACTATCCTCATCATCATAATAGTACAAAGATGATTGAACCTTATCTAAATAAGTAGTGTCTTTTATTCTAACCTCGTCCTCTAGATTGGGAAAATATTCACTATTGATATCAAGGGTAGAATTGGAAACACTATCTTGGAAATTTAGATTATTTCGAGCAGTATTAGCTAACTGTTCATTTTCTGCCTCTAAACGTGCTTGAATTTTACTGAGCGTAACACTTATACTTTCACAAGTCTCATTGAATATCTTAGACCGTTGTGTACTCTCTTCTCTTGAACTAACTGCACGTTCATACTCCCTTCGAATTTGTTGGTAGGTTTCTTCTAGAGATTGAACATGTTTAGAAATGTCATAATCAGGACTAGTTTTTAAGTAATTTTCCGAAAACGCATGACTAGTACTATAATATTCCTGATTTTCTTGCTCGTAAGACCAATTCGTGTGTGGATAGTAATTGGGCTCACTATGGTATGAACCATAACCTTGAAAAGGTTGGCGTTCCCAACTACTATTCCCACCATGGTCATAAAAATGATGATGTCCATATTCAAATTCAGGTCGATATTCATTGTATTAGCTTATATCATACCAGTTCGACATTCTTAATTGCAAGGGAATTCTACACAACCACAAACAAGGCCGACTCGACTCCACCAAAACAAACCTAAAGATTTCTAGCAAACAAAAAGCATGATGGCTCCACTTAGATTGTTTCTAGACCAGCTTCTATCTTTCGAAAGAGAATTCGTTGCAGTTTGAGCAAACCCCTCTGGAATCAATCCGAGTCAAAGTAAGTTGAATTGAGGCGAGGGAAGCTCAGTGGAGCTTTGATACCCAAGGCCTCACCGCTATCACAAGGCGGCGCAGTCACGCATTCAACTCACAGAAACCATCATGAACTTTGGAGTGTGCTTAAAGATCAACCAATATTTTTCGAACGAGTTTCCTATTAAGCTCGTTACCCTATCAGTCTCGTTCTATTCCAAATTTTAAAGCTTAGGTTCGTGTTCGGTTTCGTTTTCCTAAGGCGGGCAAGAAGAGAACGGTGATGAAATCCGAACCCTTATCTTGTTTAGGCCATGCCTTGCCCTTTACTAGGAAAATAAAGACAGTCCGGTTCGTCCTCAAACAATTATCACCTTAAGGCAGACAGTAACCCGCTTGCAGGAGATTCGCGGGTGTTTCGATTGGACTTACCTCCCGTACCAGACGGGCGATGAACCATTGTCGTCGACTCGGGCCACGACTCCTATGCCGTGTGCGAACCCGAGGGTCCGAGACGATATAGTAATCGTCGTCCTTCCCTGCACACAATTTATATAATATTTTATTTTTTTTATTAATAATACCCTTCCGTAAGGTTAAAAAAAAAATAAAGTCCAATTGTTTAAAGTCCAAAGTCCAAAATAAATAAAAAAAATTACAGTTTTCCTCACACACTCTAAAAAAAATTACAAATTAAAAATTAAATCCTAAAATTGTCCTTTTTTCTTCTCTTTTCGCTTTTCGCTTTAAGATTTTTCCTCTCCAAGTCCTTAGTTTTCACTTTGAACCTGCAAAATAAAGACAAAAAGAAACGTAAAAAGGAACAATCAATTCTAAAAAAAAATAATAAACCTAAAAAAAATAAATCAATCTATATACAAGTCCGCGTCGGCGGCGCCATTTTTGATTTAAAATTTTTCGTGGTTGTAGTAATGAAGGTTCAAACTCTCGGATTTGTGAAGGATAATTTTTTAGACTTAATAAAAAAAAATATATACAAAAAATATTAAAAATATGGGCAAGAGTACTGGGACTAAAGATTCGGCAATTTTTCATTTTCAAGTGGTTCAAAATTTAATTCTAGGCGATTATAGTTCAAAACAAAACAAATATTAACTCTAGTTTATTGCCAAGATAGATTTTATAAAATATTACTTGTATTTATTAAGCATGGCATATCAAAAATCCCTAGGACTAAGCATACTCCATCAAATGAAATCACAAGTAATTAATTTAAACTCTTAATTCAATTAAAATTAATGCAAAAAGTAAATAAAAGAATTAATGAAATTACCCCAAGTATGAAGTTTGGCCTCCTCCGTCGTCCCAGTGTTGGGTTTTAGCTCATCATAGTAAAAATGCTCTCAAAATAATTATTTATTGCTCAAAAAGTGGTTTACAAATGATGAAAAGGTGTAAAACAATTGAACAGAAAAATCGCAACAGAAATAACTGTTGCAAAGGCGCTGTTCAGCTGTTACAAGAAGAACGATAAATGATAACTGCTGTTGTACCACGAACTACGACCCACATTACGACCCACGGTTGTGCGTCTTAGACTCTGTTTAAGAACGACGGTCTTTGGCTGTCTGTTCTTCGTGTTCTTCATCTTCATCAATGGCAGCAGCAGCAGCAGAGAGAAATCATGGTTCTCGATTCTGCAGCGTTCCTTCTCTCCTCCCAACTCTCGACAGCCACTTCTGATGACCCTAGAGGCCTTTATATACCCAACAACATCGATA
>NC_039358.1:116382996-116386991 GCF_003573695.1 Papaver somniferum
TCTTCATTACTACTATCCTCATCATCATAATAGTACAAAGATGATTGAACCTTATCTAAATAAGTAGTGTCTTTTATTCTAACCTCGTCCTCTAGATTGGGAAAATATTCACTATTGATATCAAGGGTAGAATTGGAAACACTATCTTGGAAATTTAGATTATTTCGAGCAGTATTAGCTAACTGTTCATTTTCTGCCTCTAAACGTGCTTGAATTTTACTGAGCGTAACACTTATACGTTCACAAGTCTCATTGAATATCTTAGACCGTTGTGTACTCTCTTCTCTTGAACTAACTGCACGTTCATACTCCCTTCAAATTTGTTGGTAGGTTTCTTCTAGAGATTGAACAGGTTTAGAAATGTCATAATCAGGACTAGTTTTTAAGTAATTTTCCAAAAACGCATGACTAGTACTATAATATTCCTGATTTTCTTGCTCGTAAGACCAATTCATGTGTGGATAGTAATTGAGCTCACTATGATATGAACCATAACCTTGAAAAGGTTGGCGTTCCCAACTACTATTCCCACCATGGTCATAAAACTGATGATGTCCATATTCAAATTCAGGTCGATACTCATTGTATTGGCTTCTATCATACCAGTTCGACATTCTTAATTGCAAGGGAATTCTACACAACCACAAACAAGGACGACTCGACTCCACCAAAACAAACCTAAAGATTTCTAGCAAACAAAAAGCATGATGGCTCCACTTAGATTGTTTCCAGACCAGCTTCTATCTTTCGAAAGGGAATTCGTTGCAATTTGAGCAAACCCCTATGGAATCAATCTGAGTCAAAGTAAGTTGAATTGAGGCGAGGGAAGCTCAGTGGAGCTTTGATACCCAAGGCCTCACCACTATCACAAGGCGGCGCAGTCACGCATTCAACTCACAGAAACCATCATGAACTTTGAAGTGTGCTTAAAGAGCAACCAATATTTTTTGAACGAGTTTCCTATTAAGCTCGTTACCCTATCGGTCTCGTTCTATTCTAAATTTTAAAGCTTGGGTTCGCGTTAGGTTTCGTTTTCCTAAGGCGGCAAGAAGGGAACGGTGATGAAATCCGAACCATTATCTTGTTTAGTCCAGGCCTTGCCCTTTACTAGGAAAATAAAGACAGTCCGGTTCGTCCTCAAACAATTAGCACCTTAAGGAGTACAGTGACTCGCTTGCAGGGGATTCGCGAGTGTTTCGATTGGACTTACCTCCCATACCAGACGGGGGATGAACCGTTGTTGTCGACTCGGGCCACGACTCCTATGCCGTGTGCGAACCCGAGGGGCCGAGACGATATAGTAATCGTCGTCCTTCCCTGCACACAGTTTATATAATTTTTTTTTTAATAATACCCTTCCGTAGGGTTAAAAAAAAATAAAGTCCAATTGTTTAAAGTTCAAAGTCCAAAATAAATAATAATAAAAAAAAATACAGTCTTCCTCACACACTCTAAAAAAATTAAAAATTAAATCCTAACATTGTCCTTTTTTCTTCTCTTTTCGCTTTTCGCTTTTCGTTTTAAGCTTTTTCCTCTCCAAGTCCTTAGTGCTCCACTTCGAACCTGTAAATCAAAGAAAAAAAAGACAAAGTAAAAGGAACAAATAATAAAAATAAATAATAAAAATAAACCTATATACAAGTCCGCGTCGGGGGCGCCATTATGTTGTAGTTTTGAAAGTGGTAGTAAAAGTTCGTTGCTCGGACTTGTAAAGATTTAAAAATAAAAATATATACACAATATTTGTCACAATGGGCGAGAGGTACTGGGACTAAAGATTCGGCAATTTTTCATTTTCAAGTGGTTCAAAATTTAATTCTAGGCGATTATAGTTCAAAACAAAACAAATATTAACTCTAGTTTATTGCCAAGATAGATTTTATAAAATATTACTTGTATTTATTAAGCATGGCATATCAAAAATCCCTAGGACTAAGCATACTCCATCAAATGAAATCACAAGTAATTAATTTAAACTCTTAATTCAATTAAAATTAATGCAAAAAGTAAATAAAAGAATTAATGAAATTACCCCAAGTATGAAGTTTGGCCTCCTCCGTCGTCCCAGTGTTGGGTTTTAGCTCATCATAGTAAAAATGCTCTCAAAATAATTATTTATTGCTCAAAAAGTGGTTTACAAATGATGAAAAGGTGTAAAACAATTGAACAGAAAAATCGCAACAGAAATAACTGTTGCAAAGGCGCTGTTCAGCTGTTACAAGAAGAACGATAAATGATAACTGCTGTTGTACCACGAACTACGACCCACATTACGACCCACGGTTGTGCGTCTTAGACTCTGTTTAAGAACGACGGTCTTTGGCTGTCTGTTCTTCGTGTTCTTCATCTTCATCAATGGCAGCAGCAGCAGCAGAGAGAAATCATGGTTCTCGATTCTGCAGCGTTCCTTCTCTCCTCCCAACTCTCGACAGCCACTTCTGATGACCCTAGAGGCCTTTATATACCCAACAACATCGATATATTCATCATAACTTCATAAAATCTTCTCTTCACGGCGCTGATATCACGAGAAGAAAAATATTGTTTTCTTTCCTAAAAGTCACGGGAAAATATTTGGAAATATTCTGCATGCGTCTGGTTTACTCCATATTCTTTCCTAACTTGATATGTTCGAATCCTAGGAGCGTATATCTTCCATATTCACGCGTATCAACAACCATGATATCCCTGATATCACGCTCTGCCTCTGTTTAGCCAAGATACGATATTCTATCCCAACTGGATCGTATCCATTAACCATACAATCCCTGTTTAGCCCAAACAGGTCAATCAAAATAAAATCCAGTGATTGAATCTCCTTGAATCGCCTTCAAATGCAACCCTAAAATCTGTCACCATTATTCCCGCCAAAACCAAAATTTAAATCGTGAAGATGGTTTCCCCCTTAGCAAACAGTGGTGTCCCCTTAGCAATTTGGGTGTAAACATCATTTTGGGGTGTAAATAACCATGGGGTGCCCTTATCCAAACAAGGGGGGCCTTTAGCAATTCTTCCGGGATATTTTCCGCACTTTTTTCGGAGTTCCTCCGGGACATTTCCAGGGTACTTCCGGTACGCTATCAACGGAGCTCCGAACGCCGCACTTTTAGCCAATTTCTCCACAAAACTTTATTTTTCCAAAAAACCTAAACACACATAAAAACACCATAATGAGAACAAATGGGTACTAATAAAATACATAAAAGAGATCAAAATAGACACATAAATGCGTCTATCAAATACCCCCAAACTTATTATTTGCTAGTCCTCGAGCAAATTTTATCCTTGAAAAGTGACCGAGTTAATCTCGGGTGGGTTTATCAGAGGTGTACCCACAAAAACCAATACTCCAGACCCTAGCTATCTACGAAAAATCTTGGAAAGCACTAAAGAACCTCCTTGGTTGGCATACTTATTAATTACAAGAGGAAGTACCCTGACGCGAAATTCCAATTGTTGTATACGAGTTTGCACTCAAGCATACTAAAATTCATATAAGTGACAGAACTCTACTAAGATAGTTTCACGATGGACATCATACTCGGAGTCAGACTAATCACATGAAAAGATTAAGAAGATGGAAAAAGAAAAATGTAGATGGTTGAAAAGCGAACGGTGTTTCCCATATCTGTCTGAAGGCCTCTGCCAAGATGAACCTAACCTAAATGACTGAGATACCGGTCTGACTAATATTAACACACTGGCATATACAAGGGAACCAGTGGTCAATAACTTAAATCTAGATCAACAAACTGGAAAATACAAGGGAACCAGCAGTTGACTACACATAACAATAACCATTTTTTTTTTATTTTTTTTTAACTTAACGGCATGAATAGATCTTTTTGATCCAAGCGCATGCTTCTTGTTAGCAGATTACACGATAGTTCCCACGGGTCCTGCATTCCACGCTTGCTTAGGCGACGGAAACAGGGAGAACACACGCATATTGCTATCCAAGTGTTAATACTTATTCCGATTGGTCTAACTGGTCC
>NC_039358.1:116387001-116402833 GCF_003573695.1 Papaver somniferum
TTTTTGAAAAGGTAACTCAGTCACTCTATTTCACCCTAGCAAAGGTAACAACTTGAATCGTGTGCCCCACCAAATCACTTGAAATAAAAGAAAACTAAAAATAGAAAGTGAAAAGGACTCGACGAGATATGGCGAAACTATCATGTTAATTCTAACACCTGAGCTCTGTGCTTTTATGAATAGACTCTATAGATGTTTCCATCTAGTCAGATTGGTTCCTCAGCTCCTAAAACAAAAATGTTTCCATCCACTTAGATTGGTTAGTGTTATCCTTAATAGGCGTAAATTTCTAGGCTCTGGAGTTTATTTATTGCAACTTAAAACTAACAGAAAGTTTCTTCCCCACCCCCAAACTTAAATCTAACATTGTCCTCAATGTTCTAAAGATAAAATTAAAAGCATGAACAAGGAGAAACTGTTACCACTTGAAGAAAAATAGTTAAGGAAAGATATTACCATGTTGCATGAGATTGGGTTACCTCCCAAGAAGTTCTAAGTTTAAAGTCTTCAGCCAGACTTAGAAAAGGATTGGTCAACTCGAACCATAAAGTAACAGTCGAAATAACTATGGGTCTTCAAAACCAAAAAGAGCTGACCATAGGAAACTGCAGTGAACCAAGAAAATGGACAAGAAAAGCATGCCCTTACCTAGTTTCCTGAAAACTATCGCTAATTGCGGTTCAGGTTCAGGTTCTATGAAAGGGTCTAAATAGAACATTTTCATTGGCTGCGTTTCTTCATAGGTTGGATCCAAATTATTAGGTCCTAGAGTCTGGAAAAACTCAAATAAGAACTTGGAATCACAAAGTAATAACCTAAATAATTGCGGATCCTCTAAGTCAATCAGATATGACTTACAAAACTGACCACAATGAGAATAGTGGTCATTCTTAAGCAAATGTGTTGATTCTAATTTCCTAAGGAATTTAGGTTTAGTCTCACAACTTAATATTCGACACATTTGGAATATAAACGTTCCCACAGTTGGAAGAAAACTATTTGGTGGGAAAACAAAGTCAATCTGGGGATCATAGCCTGGGAAAACCACATCAACCAGAGGATGGGTTTCTAACGACTGAACTTCTTCCTGGATATCATTAGGTTCGAAAAAACGAGTATGAATGTAATCTTGTAAAATTGTCGAGGAAGAGATATCAAGTCCTAAGTGAAGGGACTTTCTGAGAGTTAAAGGTAAGGCACTATGAAGGTGATAATCACCCCCAAACTTAGAGTTTTTAGTGTTTCTAGATAGACTAGTAACAATCTCCCTAATTTCTGGATCATTAGATTCTTGAAAATGGTCAATTGATTCTTCTAATTTATTATCAGGTAGTTCATCTTTACTCATCTCTACGGGTCTATCTTCTTCTTCCAAGACTATTGTTTCTAAGTCGCTAGACTCTAAAACAATATTTTCGAAATGAACCCGTTCCTCTAAACCACTATCGGCTCCGTAATCAAAAGGAAAAACTACATCGTCTAAAACGGTGGTATCCCTAATCAAATCCTCGTCCTTTTGAATAGGTAAATAACCATAAAAATTATTTGGATTTGAACTAGAAATAATATAATCATTATAAAGCTCAATTGGATTAATAGATTCCTGATCACTATGCCTACATATTTCAGATTCTTCATTACTACTATCCTCATCATCATAATAGTACAAATATGATTGAACCTTATCTAAATAAGTAGTGTCTTTTATTCTAACCTCATCCTCTAGATTGGGAAAATATTCACTATTGATATCAAGGGTAGAATTGGAAACACTATTTTGGAAATTTTTATTTAGATTATTTCGAGCAGCATTAGCTAACTGTTCATTTTCTGCCTCTAAACGTGCTTGAATTTCACTGAGCGTAACACTTATACGTTCACAAGTCTCATTGAATATCTTAGACCGTTGTGTACTCTCTTCTCTTGAACTAACTGCACGTTCATACTCCCTTCGAATTTGTTGGTAGGTTTCTTCTAGAGATTGAACAGGTTTAGAAATGTCATAATCAGGACTAGTTTTTAAGTAATTTTCCAAAAACGCATGACTAGTACTATAATATTCCTGATTTTCTTGCTCGTAAGACCAATTCGTGTGTGGATAGTAATTGGGCTCACTATGATATGAACCATAACCTTGAAAAGGTTGGCGTTCCCAACTACTATTCCCACTATGGTCATAAAACTGATGATGTCCATATTCAAATTCAGGTCGATACTCATTGTATTGGCTTCTATCATACCAGTTCGACATTCTTAATTGCAATGGAATTCTACACAACCACAAACAAGGCCGACTCGACTCCACCAAAACAAACCTAAAGATTTCTAGCAAACAAAAAGCATGATGGCTCCACTTAGATTGTTTCTAGACCAGCTTCTATCTTTCGAAAGGGAATTCGTTGCAATTTGAGCAAACCCCTATGGAATCAATCTGAGTCAAAGTAAGTTGAATTGAGGCGAGGGAAGCTCAGTGGAGCTTTGATACCCAAGGCCTCACCACTATCACAAGGCGGCGCAGTCACGCATTCAACTCACAGAAACCATCATGAACTTTGAAGTGTGCTTAAAGAACAACCAATATTTTTCGAACGACTTTCCTATTAAGCTCGTTACCCTATCGGTCTCGTTCTATTCCAAATTTTAAAGCTTGGGTTCGCGTTAGGTTTCGTTTTCCTAAGGCGGGCAAGAAGGGAACGGTGATGAAATCCGAACCATTATCTTGTTTAGGCCAGGCCTTTCCCTTTACTAGGAAAATAAAGACAGTCCGGTTCGTCCTCAAACAATTAGCACCTTAAGGAGTACAGTGACTCGCTTGCAGGGGATTCGCGAGTGTTTCGATTGGACTTACCTCCCGTACTAGACGGGGGATGAACCGTTGTTGTCGACTCGGGCCACGACTCCTATGCCGTGTGCGAACCCGAGGGGCCGAGACAATATAGTAATCGTCGTCCTTCCATGCACACAGTTTATATAATTTTTTTTTAATAATACCCTTCCATAGGGTTAAAAAAAAATAAAGTCCAATTGTTTAAAGTCCAAAGTCCAAAATAAATAATAATAATAATAAAAAAAAAAATTACAGTTTTCCTCACACACTCTAAAAAAATTAAAAATTAAAAATTAAATCCTAAAATTGTCCTTTTTTCTTCTCTTTTCGCTTTTCGCTTTAAGCTTTTTCCTCTCCAAGTCCTTAGTGCTCCACTTCGAACCTGTAAATCAAAGAAAAAAAGACAAAGTAAAAAGGAACAAATAATAAAAAAAAAATAATAAAAATAAACCTATATACAAGTCCGCGTCGGGGGCGCCATTATGTTGTAGTTTTGAAAGTGGTAGTAAAAGTTCGTTGCTCGGACTTGTAAAGATTTAAAAATAAAAATATATACACAATATTTGTCACAATGGGCGAGAGGTACTGGGACTAAAGATTCGGCCATTTTTCATTTTCAAGTGGTTCAGAATTTAATTCTAGGCGATTATAGTTCAAAACAAAACAAATATTAACTCTAGTTTATTGCCAAGATAGATTTTATAAAATATTACTTGTATTTCTTAAGTATGGCATATCAAAAATCCCTAGGACTAAATATACTCCATCAAATGAAATCACAAGTAATTAATTTAAAATCTTAATTCAATTAAAATTAGTGCAAAAAGTAAATAAAAGAATTAATGAAATTACCCCAAGTATGAAGTTTGGCCTCCTTCGTCGTCCCAGTGTTGGGTTTTAGCTCATCATAGTAAAAATGCTCTCAAAATAATTATTTATTGCTCAAAAAGTTGTTTACAAATGATGAAAAGGTGTAAAACAATTGAACAGAAAAATCGCAACAGAAATAACTGTTGCAAAGGCGCTGTTCAGCTGTTACAAGAAGAACGATAAATGATAACTGCTGTTGTACCACGAACTACGACCCACATTACGACCCACGGTTGTGCGTCTTAGACTCTGTTTAAGAACGACGGTCTTTGGCTGTCTGTTCTTCGTGTTCTTCATCTTCATCAATGGCAGCAGCAGCAGCAGAGAGAAATCATGGTTCTCGATTCTGCAGCGTTCCTTCTCTCCTCCCAACTCTCGACAGCCACTTCTGATGACCCTAGAGGCCTTTATATACCCAACAACATCGATAACTTCATCATAACTTCATAAAATCTTCTCTTCACTGCGCTGATATCACGAGAAGAAAAATATTGTTTTCTTTCCTAAAAGTCACGGGAAAATATTTGGAAATATTCTGCATGCGTCTGGTTTACTCCATATTCTTTCCTAACTTGATATGTTCGAATCCTAGGAGCGTATATCTTCCATATTCACGCGTATCAACAGCCATGATATCCCTGATATCACGCTCTGCCTCTGTTTAGCCAAGATACGATATTCTAGCCCAACTGGATCGTATCCATTAACCATACAATCCCTGTTTAGCCCAAACAGGTCAATCAAAATAAAATCCAGTGATTGAATCTCCTTGAATCGCCTTCAAATGCAACCCTAAAATCTGTCACCATTATTCCCGTCAAAACCAAAATTTAAATCGTGAAGATGGTTTCCCCCTTAGCAAACAATGGTGTCCGCTTAGCAATTTGGGTGTAAACATCATTTTGGGGTGTAAATAACCATGGGGTGCCCTTATCCAAACAAGGGGTGCCTTTAGCAATTCTTCCGGGATATTTTCCGCACTTTTTTCGGAGTTCCTCCGGGACATTTCCAGGGTACTTCCGGTACGCTATCAACGGAGCTCCGAACGCCGCACTTTTAGCCAATTTCTCCACAAAACTTTATTTTTCCAAAAACACCTAAACACACATAAAAACACCATAATGAGAACAAATGGGTACTAATAAAATACATAAAAGAAATCAAAATAGACACATAAATGCGCCTATCAGGTACTTTGGAGGCATTTGGAGCAAAAGAAGGAGAAAATACTCGATTGGAGCAAAAATGACACATAGGTCGATTCACGGGCGTGTTACATTTGGAGTCGGCTAAGATTATGCAACAAAGGAAGTGAAGAATGAGTTTTCAGTTCCACAATTGACAGTTGAGCAAGAAAACAAAATAGATAGTTCCCTGGAACTAGGCACCCCTTATCTGCCTCACCTGGTTGGTTGCATCCATTCTACTACACAAGCCCTAGAATTCAGTGAGGAATCATTTTCTCATCATTCCTCTTTTCTTTTCCACCTGAAAACCGAGAGAAGATGGCGACTGCAGTTCAGAGAGAATTCATGGGGAGATTGAAACTGAATATGCTGCAATTGAAGTTTGGTTTGATTTGAATTCGAATCTGGTGTTATGTTAAAGGTTGTTGTTGCCAGAAATGAAGAATTGAAGGTTGGTTGGGGGTTTTGATGTGTTTACAAAGCAACAAAAGAAGCTTGCAGTTCATGGAAGATTTAATGGAAGAATTTAAAGAAGAAATTGAGGTAAATGAATAAGATTGGAGTTGGGTATCACTCGAATTGAGAGTTAAATCCCAATATTTGTGGGTTGATCTCAAGGGATCTGGGGTTTGGAATTGATTATAGAAATTGTTAGGGTTTTTGCTAATTGTTTCTGGTATTGAATTCAAAGATGGTAATGATGATAAGAAGATGAGAAGAAGAGCTCAGATCCGTGGTTAGTAAATCTGGTGGATTAATGGAGAAGGAATTTTGGGTTTGTTAAGAAGATGATGTTTCCGAAGTTTGAGAAGAAACTGAACTGAGTTAATTCTGATGGTGATATTAAATGAGTCCTGGTGGTGAACTGAAGTTCTGAAGCTGAAATTGTTGGTTTGGTTAATGAGCAGATGGGTTTGAGAAGATGCAGTTGTTTCTATAGGTGTTTTGGTGATTGCATTTCACAGTGGTTGAAGTGATGAAGCTCTGTGGTGATATGAAGGATTTAGATGAATGTTAGGTGGTCTGCAGTAGGAGCTATTGTGTTACAGGGATTTGGAGATGAATAAGCTGCCTAGGTTTGTTGTTGCTTGTTGTTGTTGAGGACTGAGATGTTTTAGTGAATCCATGGCATTGCAGGTGGTCTGAAACTGAGTTTGAGAGAGGAATCTCTAAGCAAGAGAAGGTGGTGTTGCTGCTGTTGTTTCAGCTGGAAGCAAAGAATGGTCCTGGAGGTCTGTAAACTGGTGGTAGTGATGTTGCTGCAGCAGGTAGAGATTGAAGTATTGGCTTGTGGTGATTGAAGTTGCAGTTGAGCTGAACTGCAGGTGATGAATTACTATGATAGTTTGAGCAGTGTCATATATGTAACTGAAGTTGGAGGTCTGAGATGAGGGTTCATGGAGGTTGTTGTTACTGTGGCTATGAGAATGGCATAGAGGTGGATCTCTAATGGTGAACTGTAATGGAATTAGTTTGCTGGATTGGTTGTGTTGCAGTTGCAGTTGGCAGCTAAATGGGTATGAAGCAGCTGCAGTGCAGACGAAGAACAAATGGGTTCCAGTGATTTCAAGCTGCAAATGAAAGTGAAAGAAGCAGTTGTTGAAGCTACAACAAGAAGAGAATGATGCTGATGCATTTGAGATGTTGCTGTAGTAGTTAGTGTAATGGTGATTTGGTCTGTGAAGTTGTTATGTGCGGATGGATGGGAGAATGCAAGTACAGGGAACAACGGGGCTCACTGCTCGTTGGCTGAGTAGAAGATAATGAGTGTTGTGATGCTGTTGAGCTATTGCAGTCAGCTAGCCATGACTTGTAGGGGTAGCTAAGCACACTAGGTATGTTGTTGAAGTTTGCAACTGGAGCTAGTTGGAAGTGATGCTGCAATGTGTTATGCGTGGTATTGCAACTGCAATTGAGCATGAACTTAGATGTTACAAGCTGCAATTAAGGTGACAGATGATGCAGGAGGGATGAGGATATGGAGATTTTAATGGCTGTGACTTGGTTATGTGGATGTTGTTGAATGGGTAGAACTGAAGGCATGCAGTTAGAGCAGTTACAGAATGGTTGGATGGATAGAGTTGAAGCTGCAGCTGTGAAGGATGCACAACCATTATGGCTGGATATGAGTTGGTGATGCACAATGATTGTGCTGCATAAGTTCAGGCCGTGCAAAAGTATTCAGCTCTGACTCAAGTCTGACTAGACCATATGACTCTCTTCAATTCGGTCTGACTACTGAGTCTGACCGAGTTGATTCGTTGACCCGGCCGAGTTGACTTGTTGACTGGTGACCGGGTGGACTTTGCCGGTCACCTGAGATGTTTTCCGGCCACTTTCCCGGCGAGTTTCCGGCCGACTTCCGGCCAATTTTCAGCGATAATTTTTGGACATATTTTCTACGTGGGTTCTTCACACACATGGGCTTGGTGGACCGCTTTGGATATGGGCTTTTGAAGACTTGACCTAGTTTTGGAAGGGAGAAAAGCTACAAAAAGAAAAGTTTTCTACAACTTTGAAAAAGCACGTATTATTCTTGGAGCTTTGGAGATAGCTACAAGTAGGGTTTGCTTTCGTTTATTTTTCATCTTCTTCAATTATTTTATGATTATGATTATGATGAACTCCATTATTATGAGTAACTAAACTCAATTATTGGTTATGGGATAAAGGTTGATTTCCAACATGTTATTTGATTCAATGAATTAGTTTTGTCTCAATACTTTATTGTTTATGTTTCATTATTAATATTGTCATATTATTTGAATGCTAGTTTGTTTGAGTCCGGAATCAATTAGATTAGTCTTCATCTCTATTGCTAGATTAGGGTTTTCAATACGAAATAGTTGTTTATCCCTGATTCTAAGTAGCATAATGCCATTATTACTTGTAGTGATACATCTTTTTAATTGCATATGAATCATAACCTTTGTTAAAACGAATTAGTGCTTTTACACGTTTGTTTGCATTGATTAGTCTTATTTCATAGAACTTATTGCTCTTAGGGAGTTAAACTTAATTGTGCTTTTACACTTTAGGTTGCTTTCTAGGTAGATTTCACATTAGCATCTTTTAATGTTATTTGTGATAAAATCGGGAAATAAACGGGATACTCTTGCGATCAAGATATCTTGGGACTTTTAGTAGATGAGAGATTAAAATTCCAATTCTAGTCATTGACGAAAATACATGTTTGTGAATGGTACTATCCCATGACCAATATCTTCTCCTTATTGATTATTCAAATTATTTTATTGCTTTCGCTTACTTTTATTGCTTTGTTTATTTAGATAAAACAAACCCCCCCTTTTGGTTACTAAGAAACTGAAAATTGATAACAACAAAAGCCTCTATGTGGGAACGAACTCTTTCTTATCACGTACTATATTTATATCTAGTTGAGTGAGAAAGTGAATTATTTTTGACGCATACGACAGCGATCAAATTTTGGCGTCGTTGCCAGGGAGGCATACGGCTTGTTATTAAGTTTTTAGTTTCTTATCATCATTTCTGCTTTCATATTTGCTTTTTGTTTTCTTGTCTTGTTTCTCACTTGTTTGCGAGAATTTTTTTCAGGTACCTAATCCCTGGCTTCTAAAGATTGGAACTATCCAAGGTGCGGGATAACTACTCGAAGAGGCACAATACTCCAACCAAGTCAAGATACGACGGAAGAACAAGAGTTAGAAGTGGAAGAATAATTAAAATTATAAGAAGAACAAGAGGTTCCATTTGTAGAAGAACCACTAGTTGAAGAAGAAGAAGAAGCAATGGGTGATGCAAATCGTACACTCAAGGACTTGGCTTCTCATAGGCTTGATGCATAACGGTGGTGTATTGAGACAAACTCAACCTTCGAGATCAAGCCGAGGTTGATTAGAGAGTTACCGAAGTTTCATGGCATGGCGAATGAGGATCCAAACAAGCATCTCATGGATTTCCATACCATAGTCACGGCCATGCTACCACCGGAGACTAATGCCGATGGTGCAATGTTGAAAGCTTTTCCGTTTTCTTTGGCGGACAATGCTAAGAAGTGGTTGTATTATTTACCATCCGTAAGTGTCACTACATGGAACAGGTTGAAGAAACTCTTTCTAGAGAGGTATTTTCCTGCGTCAAAGGCTACTCAAATTCGCAAAGACATTTGTGGGATAAAGCAACACGTAGGAGAATCGTTGTATGAATGTTGGGAGCGATACAAGAGATTGGTGGAAAGCTGTCCACACCACCAATTTAGTGACGTGATGATAATACAATACTTCTACGAAAGTCTCCAATCAAGTGATAAATATCTTCTTGATGCAGCGGGTGGTGGAGCACTAGTAAACAAGACGGTGGCCCAATCTACCGAGTTGATTGAAAGCATGGCTGCAAACTCGCAACAATTCTACACAAGAGGTGAACCAATGGTTAGGCGAGTGCATGAAGTTACGGATTCATCATCACACCGTGATCAAAGGATGGATATCATGGAGCAAATGATGCAAAATATGGTTGCGGTTATTTTACCTTCATATGGTGAAGAGTTGGAGCAAGCTAGTGCGGTCTTTCCAAATCAAAAAAGACGGTATGATCCCTACTCCAACACTTACAATCCGGGATGGAGAGATAACCCCAACTTTATCTATGCAAACAAGCAAGGCACGGTTCAACAACCTACATTCAACCGTTTGGGTGGATTCAACCACAACAACAACAATTCCAGCCGCAACAACAGCAATTTCAGCAACCACAACAATCGATGCAAAATCAAGGTTCCGATATCGATGCAAAGCTTCAAACTTTTATGCAAGGCATTTCTACCATGTTTAAGGAAAGTCAACAAGAAACTAAGAGTGCTATCAAGGAGTTGCAGACACAAATGGGCTCCATGGAAATTGATATTAACAAGTTGAAGGCACAAAATAGTGGGAAACTCCATTCTCAACCTATCAACCCAAAAGAGGGTGTCAATGCTATTACGTTGAGAAGTGGTACACAACTTGTGCAACCCGAAATTACTGATTCGGGCAAGGTGGAAACACCAAAGGAGCCGGTTTTGGAGGAAAATAGGGATGAAATTCCCCAAACACCCGAGGTACCTATTCCTAACTCTAAAACTCCGGTTTCTACTTATGTTCCTCCTTTACCTTTCCCTCGCAGATTTGCAAGTTCCAAGAAGGCAGAACTAGAAAAGGAGATTTTAGACGTTTTAAAGAAGATTCATGTGAACATACTACTCATTGATGCGATCAAGCAAGTTCCCAAGTATGCGAAAGTGTTGAAGGACTTGTGTACCAATAAGCAAAGTCTCAAAGGTAATGAAGTGCTAAGTGTGGGGGAGAATGCTTCGACAATCTTACAACACAAACTCCCACTAAAATGTAAGGATCCCGGTAGCTTTGACATTCAAGTCACAATTGGTAACACCATATTTAACAAAGTTATGTTGGATTTAGGTGCATCCGTTAGTGTTATGCCTGCATCTATGTACAATTCACTTGAGTTAGGTCCTCTTAAAAAGGCTGGAATTGTATTGCAATTAGCCGATCGCTCTAATGTTTACCCAATGAGTATTGTTGAGGATGTTCTTGTGCAGGTTAATCAACTTGTATTTCCAGCTGACTTTTGCGTGTTAGAGATGAATGAAGGGTCACCGAACTCGTCTCTTCCGTTGCTACTTGGGCGTCCCTTCATGAAAACGGCGAAAACCATTATTGATGTGGATAAAAAAACGCTAACTATGGAGTTTGATGGAGAAACAATACGTTTCAACATTTTCGAAACGATGAGATATCCTAGTGATATCCACTCTTGTTTCTCCATTGATGTTATGGATACATTGGCACAACAAGTATTTGAATTGAATGGGGATGATGCTTTGGAAACCGTTTTGACTACATCCATGGATAATGGTGTAGAGTGTGGTAATGAAGTCAAGGAAGCCCTTGGTGATCTTAATTCACTACAAGGATGCCCGGAAACTCATAATATCTCTTTTATTTCTTTACCATGCAGTGATGAAAAGCTTGTACCTTCCATTGTTAAATCTCCAAAGTTAGAATTGAAACCTCTTCCCGATCACCTAAAGTACTTGTACATGGGTGACAAGGAAGATTTACCTGTTATTGTTTCTAACAAGCTTAGTGAATTACAGGAGAAAAAAATTCTAAGGGTGCTAAGGAAGTACAAGACGGCCATATGATGGACAATTGCTGATATCAAGGGTATAAGCCCTGCCGTTTGTATGCACAAAATCCGTTTGGAGGACGATGCAAATCCTACAAGGGAAGCGCAACGTCGTTTGAACCCTCCCATGATGGAAGTTGTGAAAAAGGAGATACTAAAGCTTTTGGACGTGGGTGTTATCTACCCCATATCCGATAGCAAGTGAGTGACCCCGGTACAAGTAGTACCAAAGAAATCAGGTGTGACGGTGGTGGAGAATGATAAGAACGAACTTGTCCCAACTCGTGTGCAAACCGGTTGGAGGGTTTGTATTGATTACAGAAAATTGAATGCCACCACTAGGAAGGATCATTTTCCATTGCCTTTTATTGATCAAATGCTTGAAAGCTTAGCTGGACATTCTTATTATTGCTTCCTTGATGGTTATTCAGGTTACAATCAGATTATGATAGCGCCGGAGGATCAAGAGAAAACCACTTTCACTTGTCCTTTCGGCACTTTTGCTTATAGAAGGATGCCTTTTGGCTTGTGCAATGCTCCAGCTACCTTTCAAAGGTGTATGGTAAGTATCTTCTCAGAATATGTTGAAAACATAATCGAAGTGTTTATGGATGACTTTAGTGTCTTTGGTGATTCATTTGACCTTTGCTTGCACAACTTGTCATTAATCCTTGAACGATGTGTTGAAACAAATCTTGTGCTAAATTGGGAGAAGTGGTATTTCATGGTAAATCATGGCATAGTTTTAGGCCATATAATATCTTCTAAAGGCTTGGAAGTCGATAAATCTAAAATAGACCTTATTCGTGCTTTAACCCCTCCTACTACGGTGAGGGAGATACGCTCTTTTCTTGGTCATGCAGGTTTTTATCGTATATTTATCAAGGATTTTTCCGAGATAGCATCACCACTTTGCAACTTATTGCAAAAACATGTGGTTTTTAACTTTGATGAAAAGTGTATGCCGGCATTCAATCGTTTGAAAGAACTTTTGATTTCAGCCCCTATCATTAAACCACCGGATTGGAGCAAGCCTTTTGAGCTCATGTGTGATGCAAGTGATTATGCGGTTGGTGCGGTGCTTGGGCAACGTGTGGGGAAAATACCTCATGCTATTTATTATGCTTCTAGTAAATGAGGCCCAAAAAAACTACACAACCACTGAAAAAGAGTTATTATCTATTGTTTTTGCTTTGGAAAAGTTTCGCTCTTATCTAATTGGTACAAAAGTTGTTGTCTTTTCTGATCATGCAGCACTTAGATACTTGCTAATGAAGAAAGAGGCGAAAACGAGGCTCATACGATGGATTTTGCTCTTGCAAGAGTTTGATATTGAAATCAAGGACAAGAAAGGAATTGAGAACACCGTTGCGGATCATTTGAGCCGTCTTGCTGTGGACAAGGAAGCTATCCCATTGCGTGAAAGTTTCCAGGATGAGCAACTATTCTCAATTGCCTTTGGAGAGCCATGGTATGCTGACATTGTGAACTACTTGGTGTCTAAACAAATCCCAAAGAACTTGTCTCGTGCTGAGAGGGACAAACTTAAGAGGTTAGGGAACCAATACATATGGGATGATCCATACTTATGGAAACAAGGTAGTGACCAAGTATTACGAAGGTGCGTTCCCGAATCCGAGTTTAATTCTATCTTGTCTTTTTGTCACTCCTATGATTGTGGAGGACATTTTGGGAGTAAGAGAACCGCTCACAAGGTACTTGCAAGCGGTTTCTATTGGCCAACCTTGTTTAAAGATGCATATATATTTTGTACAACTTGTGATAGGTGCCAAAGAACAGGCAATCTAGGTTCCCAAAATCAAATGCCACAAACTTTTATTCAATTTATTGAAGTTTTCGATGTATGGGGTATTGATTTTATGGATCCTTTTGTTAACTCTCATGGGAATTTTTATATCTTACATGATGTGGATTATGTTTCCAAATGGGTGGAAGCATGATTCTAAAGTGGTTTCAGATTTTATGCAAGCTAATATCTTTGCAAGGTTTGGAATTCCAAGAGCCATAATTAGCGATGGGTGGTGTGCCAATGGAAAATACACAAAAACTCTTGCAAGTATACAAGGCCAAGTTTATAGAATAGAAGGAAAGAAGGGGAAAGTCCACAGGGAGTGGGAGCACTATAAGAGAAACCTAAGCTAACAATGGAGACAGTGAGCAAGACAAAGTAATATGGCATACAAAGTGGCAGAAGTAAAGAACCAAAGCAGCAAGGTAAAGCAAAGCAGCAAAGAAAACAGCTAAGAACCAAGGCTTGGAAGCCAAGGGCAGAGGGAGATTTTTGTGCACTGTTTTCAGTGCACAGAGACTACAAATTGCAAGACAATAGCTAAGAAAAATAAACTGAATTTGAAGCAAAGCAATACTGAAAATGTAAGTGACTGAGAAGGATATTGTGGCTAAGCCAAGGCTTAGATTCCACCTTGTGTCCTAATCAAATAGCATATTCCTAGGTTGAGTTGAGTCCTATGCATACAATAGAAAGGAAAGAAAAACAACTTGCTAACAGAAATACCCCTAGTATTGACTGTCTTTTGACAGCACAATCAATCACAAGCAATCATAGCACTGCTTTCTTCCCAATGCACAAGAAAAACAAGCATATGGCATTCTATCCTAGCAATTTACCATTTGACAGTGCACCAAGGCTTCATCAAAGCCTTAGCTTGTTGCTAATTAGCTCATACTACACATGATAATAACAATAACATTCATAATATAAGATAAATTAAACACAATAATCAACATTCAAAATAAATCAAAACAAGCACAACTTTCACTGTTAACTGCATAGATGAACTGAAATTTGGAATTGCATGAATTTTGTTTCAAGTTTCTACTGGCTAGTCCAGAGAACATCCCCCCTCTAATTCACAACCCTTACACCTATTTATACCCAAAAACAAAATCCCCAAAAATCAGGACTACATCAGTCCAATTAGGGTTTGGTGAAAATACAAAATAAATCAAATAAAATCCTACCTAACTATGATAACAACCCTAATAGACTAACCCATGCTTCAATTAGACGTACAATTGATTTCCCCAAAAAATTCCCAAATCAGAAAAATTAGGGTTCTTATAAAAATTACTAAAATTTACCTAATCACTGTTGACACTGGTGGATGTCGACCCATGCCTCCAATCCTTCTCCTGATGCTTCTCTTGTTCTTCCCATGCCCTAATTGCTTTTCTAGCTCATCTATTTCATCAATTTCTCTTCTAGGGTTCCTGTGAGAGGAAAAGATCGAGGAATTGATGTTATAGAAAGCTAGAGGAGTAGGGGAATGATGGCTCGAATGGTGATGGTTGAATGATTTGGGGGGGGGGGAGAAGATGGTGGAGTGATTTGTGGGAGAAGATGGTGGAGTGATTTGGGGGGAGCGTCACTGTTGCAGAAGAGGGGAAGAAGATGGATTCGATGGTTTTGGGAGAAGGGTGTGTTTGGCTAATGGGTGTAGGGTTCGGTCGCTATGGTGTGTAGCGGGATCATCGAGTTAGATGTTTGGCGAATCTCGACCGTGGGATATGGAGATGAAAGATCACTCTGACGGTGAGATGAAGTGGATCCTGTAGCGACCGTTGGATTATACAATACAACAAAATTAACGACACCAGATGGAGTTAGGTGTTGTAGTGTTTTGCAGGGACTTCAGATTTTGATGCACGATGAAGAAGCGACCATTGGATGATGAGATGGATCCAATCTAACGGCTGAGAATGGAGGCGGGTATGGATATAGAAAATGGATTTGGGTAAGGTTTTTGGGCCTTGGGTATGCCAAGCCCATATCTTCTTTAAGAACAATTCTTCCTTCTTGAGCCCATTTCCAGCTTTTTGGACGTGCGCTCCATTCTTTGCGGCTTCCTTGCGTAATTCCTCCCGGCTTTTCACTACTTTTCTGCTCTATTCCGCTCCGCAATTCATCCAGACTTTATTTATTACCTAAAAATGCAAAATTAAGTAAGAAAAATATTTATTCTTGAAAACAATGAAAATACAGAATATGGGATAAAATGTAGAATTAATGCACAAAAGATGAGTTAAAATGCCAACAAAAAGGGATAAATATATACAATATTAGGCACTCATCAAATACCCCCAAACCTGAATTTTACTTGTCCTCAAGTAAAACAAAACTAAGGAAATCCTAACTATACCACTGTCGCTGGTCTCTCGAATGCATTTAGCGTATGCACTAAGCCTTTTAAACCACTAAGTGTCCCTAGTGGACGAGTTGAAGTCTCGTGAAGGTTTGCTTAGAACGTACCTACAAAGTTCTAGGTCAAAATATAAGCTCAGATTCCATCAAATGTGACATGTGCAAAACAGTTAAGCTCACAGCAAAATGGAGATGTCAAAGGCACAATCCTAGCACTGATAACAAAAAAAGACATGTGATAAGAGTGTAAAGTGTATCTACACATGTGTAAAGAAAGATCTGAAGTTATGACTACTAATCACCAAGAGATAGTTTCTCAGGCTAAGAACTGAGGTCGAAATCTAGCTAGCTGTCCGGACTTTACGAGAATTGTGAATGAGTTGGAGGTATTTCACAATTACTCGCGTTGTACATCAATGGCATACACCCTTCCTTGCTTATTACAATAAAACAACAAAATGACTCTTTACATGACTCTTATTTACATTGACTATTCTCTTTTATTTTTGGAACAAGAGATGATGGAATTGATAAATACTTGATTTTTTTGTATTTTTCTGATATTATTTATTTTTTTATTTTTATTTTTTTTTT
>NC_039358.1:116404294-116409703 GCF_003573695.1 Papaver somniferum
ATTTTGATTTTTCAATTTTTTTTTGGAATTTTTCAATTTTTTCAAAAAGAAGAAGGAGTTCGTTTTCAATTATGGCAAATTATCATGGTATCTACTCTATACCCCCAAACCTAAACTAAACATTGTCCTCAATGTTTCAAAATATGGAAAGAATTATAAAACAATATATGATGAGGAACATGCTGAGTAGAGTAAAAGGAGAGAGAATACCCGATTGTACGGCGGCAACTCGATTAAAACTCCGTTATTTCAAGGCAAAAATCCATCATATTAGGAGTCACAATGGATGAGCACAAAATATATACACAAGGAAATAAAATATTCGACTAACATATTATCTACAAGAAAATTTGGTGTTTAATGGGATTGGACTTTTTGGGAAAAAATTTGGTTTTGTTGGGAGACATTTGGTTTTGATGGGAAAAAGACAAATTTTGGTTTTTAGGGAAACATTTGGAAAACTTTTTGGTTATTTAGGGAAAGAGTGGACCAGTTTAGTCCACATAGACTGGGTCCTCCAGGTTGGTTGTTTCAATGTCGGGTGGAAATGGCTCAAGGAATGGCTTTAATCTCTGCCCGTTGACTTTGAAAACGTTCTTGTTGGAGACATCCTCCAGCTCTATAGCTCCATGAGGAAAAACTGTGCGTACTAGGTACGGACCCTTCCATCTGGAACGCAGTTTTCCTGGAAAAAGATGTAATCGGGAGTCATACAGCAAGACTTTCTGACCAGGAGTGAAGGATTTGCGTAGAATACGCTTATCATGAAATATCTTCATCTTTTTCTTGTACAGCTTGGCACTGTCATAAGCCTCATTTCTCAATTCTTCCAACTCGTTGAGTTGAAGTTTCCTTTGAATTCCAGCTTCGTCCAGAGAGAAGTTCAGCTCTTTGATTGCCCAGTAGGCACGATGTTCTAATTCCACAGGTAGATGGCACGGCTTTCCATACACTAGACGATAGGGGGACATGCCAATTGGTGTCTTATAAGCTGTTCTATAGGCCCACAAAGCATCATTCAATATCAATGACCAATCTTTCCTAGACGGGTTGACCGTCTTCTCCAGAATGTGCTTAATTTCCCTATTAGACACTTACACTTGTCCACTAGTCTGAGGGTGGTACGGAGTAGCAACCTTGTGAGTTATTCCATACTTGCGTACTAAAGACTCAAAGTACTTGTTACGAAAATGTGAACCGCCGTCACTGATGATAGCTCTAGGGGTACCAAAACGTGCAAATATGTTTTCCTTTAGAAATGAAAGGACCACCTTGTGGTCATTTGTTCTGGTTGCTATGGCTTCTACCCACTTAGAAACGTAATCAACTGCGACTAGGATGTACACTTTGCTGTCAGACATGGGAAATGGACCCATGAAGTCTATCCCCCAAACATCAAAAATCTCCACAATCAAAATGGGGTTCAATGGCATCATGTTTCTCCTCGAAATGCTTCCTAGCTTTTGACAGCGTTCACAAGCAACACAATAATCATGGCAATCCTTGAACAATGATGGCCAATAGAATCCACACTACAAGATCTTTGCAGCGGTTTTCTTGGCACTGAAATGGCCTCCACATGCTTGGTCATGACAGAAAGATATCACATCTTTCTGTTCAGTGTTGGGGACACATCTCCTAATGATTTGGTCTGGGCAGTACTTAAACAAATATGGGTCATCCCAAAGGAAATGTTTGACTTCAGCCAGGAATTTAGAGCGGTCTTGTCTCGACCAACGTGAGGGCATCCTACCTGTAGCGAGGTAGTTAACAATATCAGCAAACCAAGGAAGGTCTGAGATAGACATCAGCTGTTCATCTGGGAATGATTCTCTAATCAGCTCACATTCATCAATAGACTCTAAAGTTAATCTAGACAAATGATCAGCAACCACATTCTCACAACCTTTCTTATCACGGATTTCGAGATCGAATTCCTGTAATAAGAGTATCCATCGAATAAGGCGAGCTTTAGCATCCTTCTTGGAAAGATGATACTTCAAAGCCGCATGGTCTGTGTATATGATGATCTTAGACCCTATCAGATAAGATCTAAACTTGTCTAATGCGAAAACGACGGCAAGCAATTCCTTCTCGGTAGTTGAATAATTGAGTTGGGCATCATTAAGGGTTTTGCTAGCATAGTATATCACATATGGTAGTCTATCAACTCGCTGTCCTAAAACAGCACCAACAGCATAATCAGAGGCATCACACATAAGTTCAAACGGAAGCTTCCAATCGGGTGGTCGGACTATAGGAGCGGTGGTGAGAAGGGTTTTTAATTCCTCCCATGCCTTCACACAAGCAGCATCGAAATTGAAGGCAACATCTTTGGAGAGAAGACTGCACAGAGGTCTGGAGATTTTGCTGAAATCTTTGATGAATCGCCGGTAAAAACCAGCATGACCTAGAAATGATCTGATCTCCTTCACAGAGCAAGGTTGTGGTAGATGTTGAATGAGGTCAACTTTAGCTTTATCCACTTCAATTCCTTTCTCTGAGATGATGTGTCCTAGAACTATTCCTGAATTCACCATAAAATGGCATTTTTCCCAATTTAGAACAAGGTTCTTTTCTTTACATCTGGATATCACGAGGGCAAGATGCTTCAAACATTCGTCAAACGAGGAACCAAAAACAGAGAAAGCATCCATAAAGATCTCGAGAAAACTATCTATCATATCAGAAAAAATGCTCATCATGCAACGCTGAAAAGTAGCAGGTGCATTACACAACCCGAAGGGCATACGTCTATAAGCAAACGTCCCAAATGGACACGTGAATGTAGTTTTTTCCTGATCTTCCGGAGCAATGTGAATTTGGTTATAACCGGAAAAGCCATCTAGAAAACAGTAGTGACTGTGTCCAGACACACGTTCTAGCATTTGGTCAATGAAAGGGAGCGGGAAGTGATCCTTCCTTGTTACTGTGTTCAACTTCCTGTAGTCGATGCATACTCGCCATCCTGTGGTTGTACGAGTAGGGACTAATTCATTCTTGTCGTTCTGAACAACAGTAATGCCTGACTTCTTAGGCACAACTTGAATGGGACTAACCCATTTGATATCGGGAATTGGGTATATGATACCTGCATCAAGTAGTTTCAGGATTTCTCCTTTGACTACATCTCTCATGTTAGGGTTAAGTCTCCTTTGCATTTCCCTCGATGGTTTGGCATTCTCTTCAAGGTTAATGTGGTGCATGCAAATGGTGGGACTAATTCCTTTGAGATCTGAGATGGTCCATCCTAAGGCCTCTTTGTGTTCCTCAAGTACTCCTAAAAGCTTGTTTTCCTGTTCTATGTTTAAACATGGTGAAATAATGACAGGTAAAGTATCAGAAGAACCTAGGAATGCGTACTTCAACGTACTAGGCAATGTTTTCAATTCAAGCTTGGGTGGCTCAACAATGGATGGAATAAGCTTGGAATCAGAGAATAGGGGTTGTTCCACTTCATATTTCCTTTCGGTGACGTCCATTTGAGGTACAGATTCGAGCAGAGATAGGACGTCACTACAGTATGCATCATCATAGAAATCTGAGTTAAAGTTCTCCATACATGCTTGAAAGGGGTCAACGGATAGAATGTTAGTCAACGAATCTTGCATTAATCCTTCAATCATATTAACTTCATGCACATCATCATCATCAAGATTCACAGGTTGTTGACTAATATCGAACACATTCAATTCTACCGTCATGTTACCAAAAGACAGTTTTAACACTCCATTCCGACAGTTGATGATCGCGTTGGACGTAGCCAAGAAAGGACGTCCTAAGATGACAGGAATGTGACAGTCTGGGTTTTGTACAGGTTGAGTGTCTAAGACAATGAAGTCTACGGGAAAATAGAATTTGTCAACCTTGATAAAAACGTCTTCGACCACTCCACGAGGAATCTTGACAGATCGGTCTGCCAGTTGTAGAGTGATAGATGTTGGTTTCAACTCCCCAAGACCTAACTGCTCATAAACAGAATATGGCAGTAGGTTAACACTTGCACCTAGGTCTAATAACGCTTTATTGACCGTGTGTTCTCCTATAGTGCAAGAAATTGTTGGACATCTTGGATCCCTAAATTTGGGTGGAGTTTTGTTCAGAATGATGGAACTCACCTGCTCAGCTAAGAAAGCACGTTTTTGCACATTGAGCTTGCGCTTTTGAGTACACAAGTCTTTGAGGAATTTGGCATAAGCAGGGATTTGCTTGATTGCTTCAAGAAAAGGAATGTTGATGTTGACTCTCTTGAACAGATCTAACATCTCATTATAATGGGTACTTTTCTGTTGATAGATCAATCTTTGAGGAAATGGGGCTACAGGAGAATGAGTTGGCAAAGGGACATTCACAGCAGTAGAATTGTCAGATTTTCCAACTTGCTCAGGTTCTTTGGTTTTCTGGGGTTGTGGAGACAGCGTGGAATTTGTATCAGATTCATTAGGTTCGCCCACGTTGTTCTCGATGACTTTACCACTTCGGAGGGTGGTAATGGCATGGATTTGATCGGGTGAGGTTTCAGTGCAGGATGTTGTGCCTGTTTGAAATATCCTCTTTGGATTTTGTTGGGGTTGGCTCGGAAGTTTACCCTTTTCTCTCTCACACATTTGATCCATCTTTTGATCAAGATTTTTCTGACTTTGCATCAAACTCTGGAACATTTCCTCTAGGGTGGATAATCTCTTGTCGGTATTGTGTTGAGGATATGATTGGTGTTGAGAGTTTGATTGTTGTTGAGGGTTTCTCGGGTGTTGATAACCTTGATTGTTCTGATATCCCTGATTGTTTTGATAGCTCTGATTGGGTTGAGATGGTCCTCCTTGAGTGGGTCCTTTCGACCATGAAAAGTTAGGGTGGTTTCTCCATCCTGGATTGTAGGTCTGTGAATAAGGGTTATGCTCTGGTTTTTGAAACATGGCATGTGCCTGTTCAAGCCTAGATTCCTGGACTGCAAGCAAATCGGGACAGTTTTGGAATTGATGGTTGGGGTCGTTACAAGCAGCACAAACAGACGAAGCGACATGTTCTCGGAGAGTAGTGGTGGAAGGTTTTGAATTTTTATGTAGTTCTAACTCTTCTAATCTCCTAACTATTGATGCCATGTTTGCTCTTCCCTCAAAATCCGCTTCAATCCTAAAAGCCTTTGCTTCGGATGTAGTCTTTCTGGTTTCACGGATGGATTCCCACTGTTGCGTCTTTTCAGCTACTTCAATCAAGAAGTCCCAAGACGCATCAGCAGTTTTGTCTACGAATAGACCATTACACATCGACTCAACCGTTGTTCGGGTGGACACATCTAGACCTTCATACAAAATTTGCACAAGTCTCCATTTTTCAAAACCATGATGGGGACATTGGAGCAATAATTCATTGAATCTCTCCAGGTATCTAGCTAAGGTCTCACCTTCT
>NC_039358.1:116410884-116415294 GCF_003573695.1 Papaver somniferum
AAAAAAAAAAAAAAAAAAAAGAAAAAGAAAATAAATAAAAATTATTACAATCCCAACTAAATAATTAAATTAATTATTACAAGCCCGAATTTGAATTTAAATGAGGCCCAAGTGGGTTAACTCATGGGTTAGGCTTACTTGTTTTTTGGAGGGGAGCCCAAAAATAGGCTTTTAGTCCCCTTTTAGTTGCACAGCCCAGTTGGGCTTTAGGATCGTCCTAAGCTCACGCTCAAGCCCAGCAGCAATTGAAGTGACTCAGCAACACAAGCCCAGCAGAATCTGCAGCGAAGCCCAGCAGAAAATGAGGTTACTAAGCCCAGCTCAGTTGGTTCAAGCCCAGCAGCAAAAGTTGCACAAGCCCGGCAGCAACAGAAATAGGCGAGCCCAGTTGACAGCTTCAGCAGCAGGCTTTGGCTTGGCAGCAGCAACAGCAGCAGCAGCAGCTCAGGAAACAGCAGATGGCAGCACCACTCCCCGGCAGCGGCGCCAAAAACTTGGTGTGCCAATGGAAAACACACAAAAACTCTTGCAAGTATACAAGGCCAAGTTTATAGAATAGAAGGAAAGAAGGGGAAAGTCCACAGGGAGTGGGAGCACTATAAGAGAAACCTAAGCTAACAATGGAGACAGTGAGCAAGACAAAGTAATATGGCATACAAAGTGGCAGAAGTAAAGAACCAAAGCAGCAAGGTAAAGCAAAGCAGCAAAGAAAACAGCTAAGAACCAAGGCTTGGAAGCCAAGGGCAGAGGGAGATTTTTGTGCACTGTTTTCAGTGCACAGAGACTACAAATTGCAAGACAATAGCTAAGAAAAATAAACTGAATTTGAAGCAAAGCAATACTGAAAATGTAAGTGACTGAGAAGGATATTGTGGCTAAGCCAAGGCTTAGATTCCACCTTGTGTCCTAATCAAATAGCATATTCCTAGGTTGAGTTGAGTCCTATGCATACAATAGAAAGGAAAGAAAAACAACTTGCTAACAGAAATACCCCTAGTATTGACTGTCTTTTGACAGCACAATCAATCACAAGCAATCATAGCACTGCTTTCTTCCCAATGCACAAGAAAAACAAGCATATGGCATTCTATCCTAGCAATTTACCATTTGACAGTGCACCAAGGCTTCATCAAAGCCTTAGCTTGTTGCTAATTAGCTCATACTACACATGATAATAACAATAACATTCATAATATAAGATAAATTAAACACAATAATCAACATTCAAAATAAATCAAAACAAGCACAACTTTCACTGTTAACTGCATAGATGAACTGAAATTTGGAATTGCATGAATTTTGTTTCAAGTTTCTACTGGCTAGTCCAGAGAACATCCCCCCTCTAATTCACAACCCTTACACCTATTTATACCCAAAAACAAAATCCCCAAAAATCAGGACTACATCAGTCCAATTAGGGTTTGGTGAAAATACAAAATAAATCAAATAAAATCCTACCTAACTATGATAACAACCCTAATAGACTAACCCATGCTTCAATTAGACGTACAATTGATTTCCCCAAAAAATTCTCAAATCAGAAAAATTAGGGTTCTTATAAAAATTACTAAAATTTACCTAATCACTGTTGACACTGGTGGATGTCGACCCATGCCTCCAATCCTTCTCCTGATGCTTCTCTTGTTCTTCCCATGCCCTAATTGCTTTTCTAGCTCATCTATTTCATCAATTTCTCTTCTAGGGTTCCTGTGAGAGGAAAAGATCGAGGAATTGATGTTATAGAAAGCTAGAGGAGTAGGGGAATGATGGCTCGAATGGTGATGGTTGAATGATTTGGGGGGGAGAAGATGGTGGAGTGATTTGTGGGAGAAGATGGTGGAGTGATTTGGGGGGAGCGTCACTGTTGCAGAAGAGGGGAAGAAGATGGATTCGATGGTTTTGGGAGAAGGGTGTGTTTGGCTAATGGGTGTAGGGTTCGGTCGCTATGGTGTGTAGCGGGATCATCGAGTTAGATGTTTGGCGAATCTCGACCGTGGGATATGGAGATGAAAGATCACTCTGACGGTGAGATGAAGTGGATCCTGTAGCGACCGTTGGATTATACAATACAACAAAATTAACGACACCAGATGGAGTTAGGTGTTGTAGTGTTTTGCAGGGACTTCAGATTTTGATGCACGATGAAGAAGCGACCATTGGATGATGAGATGGATCCAATCTAACGGCTGAGAATGGAGGCGGGTATGGATATAGAAAATGGGTTTGGGTAAGGGTTTTGGGCCTTGGGTATGCCAAGCCCATATCTTCTTTAAGAACAATTCTTCCTTCTTGAGCCCATTTCCAGCTTTTTGGACGTGCGCTCCATTCTTTGCGGCTTCCTTGCGTAATTCCTCCCGGCTTTTCACTACTTTTCTGCTCTATTCCGCTCCGCAATTCATCCAGACTTTATTTATTACCTAAAAATGCAAAATTAAGTAAGAAAAATATTTATTCTTGAAAACAATGAAAATACAGAATATGGGATAAAATGTAGAATTAATGCACAAAAGATGAGTTAAAATGCCAACAAAAAGGGATAAATATATACAATATTAGGCACTCATCAATGGGGGTTCTCACTTCAAAAACAGGATCTTGCAAAGCTTTTTGAAGAAGTACAATTTTGTCGCACAAGATTGCAACACCTTATCATCCCCAAACAAATGGACAAGCCGAGGTGTCTAACCGGGAGGTGAAATCCATTCTAGAGAAGACGGTGAACCCAACAAGGAAAGATTGGAGCATGCGACTTAATGATGCTTTGTGGGCTTATAGAACCGCATACAAGACACCTATCGGGATGTCTCCCTTTAGGCTTGTGTATGGTAAACCTTGTCATTTACCCGTTGAAATTGAGCATAAGGCATTTTGGGCTATTAATCAATGCAATATGGAGATGGATGGGGCTGGAAAGCAAAGGAAGTTACAACTCCAAGAGCTAGAGGAGCTCCGCAATGATGCATTTGAAAGCTCGCGCATTTATAAGGAAAAGACGAAAGCATTTCATGATAACATGATTTCTAGGAAATAATTTTGCATTGGGCAGAAAGTGCTTTTGTTTAATTCTTGCTTGCATTTATTTCCGGGTAAATTAAGGTCACGTTGGATTGGAATTTTTATTGTTACTAATGTGTTTTCTCATGGTGCAGTGGAAATTCGTAGCATAGCTACAGGAAAGGAACTTAAAGTTAATGGGCACCGGTTGAAACCATATTATGAGAATTTCACTTCCGAAGTGGTGGAAGGAGCTAACTTTGTGGATGCACTCCCTCTGGAGGAGGCATAGAAAGCAAGGAGATAGTCGGGCTGACGACTTTAAACCAAGTGCTAAATGAGAGGCAACCCATAGGATGAGTATTTCTTGTCTTGTATTTATTTTTTGTCTTGTTTTTAGTTTTTCTTGTCTTGTCTTGTATTGTTTTGTTTTTATTTTTATTTTTTTTCTGATTTCTTGTCATTATCATATAGGATTTCCTACCTTGACTTTCTTTGGACGATTCAATTTACATTGAGGACAATGTAAAGTTTAAGTGTGGGGGAGTGGTTAAACATTTGCATTGTAAAATTTTCGATTTTTTTCAACTATTTTGTGAAATAGTGAATAAGAAAACTCCAACTTGTGGTTAGTTTAGAGTCACATAGTATACATGTCGCTAAGATTACATCGAGATTCTCATAAGAGTGACTGAACTTAGATATGACAGAGAACATGATCGGGTTTCTTACTTGTATGAGAGTTAAAGTCGGATTTAACCATCCCAGTGGCAAATGAGGTGCATACTGAATTCGGTATTAGATTTGTGATCCCCTATGGTGGAGACTACCCATGTTACATCATGAGAGGCACCGACCTTCAATTCTTTGTACCTGTCTCAATTTGTGCTTTTGGAGTGTGTTTCACCGTACGTAAACTCCGGGTAGAATGGTGAGCTACCCAACCTCTCACCAATAGAAGCACTATTTTGATCTCTTGAGTGCTATTTTATCAATCATGAATGGTGACGTCGAATTGCTAACTTACATACCACTTGTAATCTTGTTCGCAGTTAGCACCATCCACTTTATCTCTCTACACCAACAGGTCCATAGAAACACCATCATCATCAACAAGAGGAGCATCACAAATTCGAAGGAAAGTTGAAGACGTTTAAGGTTTACAAGCAACAGTACAGAAATGAGCAGATTTCAGATTTAAGTATAGCAACAAGACAAGGAGCAGAATTTTTACAAGTTGAAGACTATTGTATAAGAGCAAATATTATCAAGATGGGAATTCAAGAAGTTTATGATATCGAGACATACGAGTTGTGGAGAATCGAGCGGTAAAGTACTTACACCATGGCCTTTGTACTTGCGTTTTTATTTTTATCTTTATTTTGTATTTGTATCATTTTCTCTTGTTTAAAAAAA